>NC_092775.1:45005862-45306018 GCF_047496795.1 Chiloscyllium punctatum | reverse complement strand
CCCAGCAACCTGACTCTTACCCTGCTACTTGATACACCTTGTATGGTATGATTGCACCTGTAGAGCATGCAAAACAACACTTTTCACTGTATCTCGGTACAGGTGACAACAATATTTCAAATCAAAACTTATTATCCCCTCACCATCCCAGCCCATGCTACGTCGAGGAGATGGTGGTGCAGTGGTAATGTGACTGGGTTTGTTACTGCTGGGGATGGGAGTGCTCCCATGTTGGCAGCTGATGAAATTTGAATTCAATTGGGTGGGGTGGTAAAAATAATTGTCAGTCCAAAACAGAGTCTCTCTGAAAGCCTCTCATTCTCAAACCCTGCCACAGACTCAGTGTGTGACCTGCGGGCTCGAGGTTGGGCATCCAACCTACATTAAGGTCAGGCAGCAGACGTAGGAGAATCGATGTTTTGGGCATAAGACCTTAAAGGGGCTTTTGCCCGAAACGTCGATTCTCCGGCTCTTCGGACGCTGCCTGACCTGCTGTGCTTTTCCAGCACCACACTCTCGACTCTGATCTCCAGCATCTGCAGTCCTCACTTGCTCCATCCCTACATTAAGAGAAAGTCATCAAGGCCACCCCAATTCTGTTTTCTATTTCAGAGTTATAACACTGCTGTACACATGCACTAGGCAGTCCTGAGTGCACCTAAATGAACAAAACCGACAACTTGTCTAAACTTAACCCAACCAACGTGCAAGGAAAACAGCAGAGACAGCATTTAACCCTGATTATTTAAACTATTCAGTTAAAACAAAGTTGAATTCTCGACTCCCTCTCTCATGTGAAAAATAAATTTAAAAAGGTGCAGAATTAAAAATAGTCACGAAGATGAATCACTATTTCAACGTGTCCTCATTAAATATAGGCATTTTTGTGGATATCCGAACATTCCTTCAGACAGTGCAAACGGCAGTCAAATTCGCATTAGATTTCTGTGAGAAATGTTTGGCATGTGCTCATTCTGAAAGAGTTAATTCTGGCTGCTGACCGTTTTCAATGCTGTGCCCAAAGGAAATGTGTAACCGATTTAGTTTACAGCAGGCCGCTAAATTAAATTAAAATGAATCCGTTTATTAACCAGACACAATCAAAATTACTAATTTATGACGTTGAATCATAATTCAAAATACGGAATGGATATTTGCAAAATGCGACAGTATGTCGTGCTTGGTTATGACAAATTAAAAACTGATCTGTTTAAATAATTTTAGGAATATGTTAAGGAGGGATTCTGCTTGTTCTTTGAACTATTAAATCTTCACTTCAATCTTTGACCAAAAAGTCAATAAAAAATCTCTTCGTTTTCGGTACACCTACAATCAGGAACCAGGCAACTGGAAACTCTAAGTTTAGATCTTACCCCTGGCGTTTTGCAACAAAAGCTGATGTATAAAGAGTCCATCATTATCCAACCTGAAGAAACCAAAAGGTGATCAAGGTTTGATCAGAATAGTTCAGTGTGCCGACTTCCCTCTAGTGTGTATCTGGCAGACTGCAGCCTGGGGATGATGCATTGCTGGATGGAAAGGCTTTTGTAAAGGTATCGGGACTTGGCAAGGGGCTGCACAGCAAAGCTAAGTAGCTGTTTGCTGAACGCGATGGAACAGTCTGAAAGGGGAGTCGGCACCCTGGAATAAAGAAGTTAAAGGGATCAGACAGCCTCCTGCTCGATAATTGCCCGGGTGGAACATTTGCAAGTATTACATATGGAAAATTTCAAACGTTCGGCGGTGCTGAAACGGTGATGATCTCCCTAGCCCCACCCGGGAAGGGGGAAAAATAGAACGTGTCTTAGGCTTTCAATTTGTATAACTTGTAGATAATTTCAGCTTCCTCATTCTGATAGAGGCAGCCATCGAGCTCTACTTTGAAATTGGCTCTTGTGGTCGAATTGCTGACCCAGAGTGTTCAAAATACTTAAAGGTTTAAGATGTAACTGTGATCATTTGTAATGCGTTTACATATGTTTGATATGATATGATATGATAACATATGATATGTTTACATATCAATATGCATCGTCAGTCAAAAGCCATATTCCATATTGTGATTATATCTTAATATTGTTTTACCCCAGGTCTGGCTGCACCATGGATATTGACACAGCCTGCGGCTTCGGGAGCCTTAAACAGTACAAATATTTTAATGACTCCGTTGCTGAAAATTACACGATTCTACTTGATCGCTGGTCCGAAAATGTTACCGACTTCCTCATGGAAGGGTCAAATACATTCAGAATTACCATCATCGTAGTGTATCTGTTTGTTTGTATCGTGGGACTGGTGGGCAACTGTCTGGTAATGTATGTTATCGTCAGGTAAGGTTTAGATTTTCATGTTAATATTGTTTTATGTGTATTCTGTTTTGAAAAAAGAAAAGTTTATTAAGGTAAAAAGCAACTTAATATTGTGGTAACTGCCTTAGAGCGCCCTCCCGAGGGAACAGGGCGCACTCGATTTAAATGGTTATAAATCTATAAATCCTTAACGTCTTATTAAGTACCGTGCAATGATACAACTAGTTTACAAATACCGGCTACATTATGTGAACATGCGGTCAGATCTACAAACTGACAACGCCTTGTAAGATATAAGCGTTTTGATCCATCGGGACTCGAGTTGACGTTAAAAACAATTTTTTAAACAAATATATGCATTTTTCGAATGTTAAGATTTTGCAATGAATCCATTGTAGTCGGGACCGTTTCTTCAAATATTTTTAAACCAGTCATTAAATCTAAAGTCTTTCGATAATGTTGGGGGGAATGTGCAGTTTCTGGAAGCTGAGCAATTCAGCTTTTGTTTTCTGGAATGAGCTTGTTAATCACTTTAATTGGGGTTTTGAGTAGTACCACACAGATCGGACCCCTTTGGACTAAGGAAGCAATCTATTATATTTATTTACCAAATTTAAAACTGGCCTTTACTGCATTTGTCCAGTCAGTAGTAATGGAGTTAATCATGATTGCCGTGAATATGTCACTTCTGCAGGGAAGGGTCAAATAAAAGCATTCATTTCACATTCCAATTGTCTGATGATAAACTTTTAAGCCTTTTGTAGATGAAGAATAATGATACTCTGAACATGTTTGTTATTAATTACTGTCATCATTTACTGAGCAATAGATAAACATTACTAAATTGTATTTTACACTAGTTTCTTTTCCCCATATCCTACACACAACTATGTGCCTGACTGATTTTTCTTCATTTTGTTTGGTGTGGAGATTATAATCCAAGAAAAACCCCATATGCTACGATATTTTCTTTTTGACAATTCCTCATGCTGCAAAGAACCGATTACATCTGTCTCTGGTCAATAGTATATCTGCCCTAAAGTTATGATAAAATTTAGTTACAATAATACCATGCGCTGCTCTTGTGCAATTTTTACTTCTTTCCATGATAAAACTGGCATTTTCCCCCTTCCATTGTGAGGTATGAGTCCAATTCACTTTAATGTAAAATATCATGGGAAGTGATTGAGGGGCTGTGAGGCCAAATCTTCATGTTGCTCAATGCTAATGGCAAAGCATGCTCCTAAAAAGACCTACCCTCTTTTACTGGTTGTTCATTCATCCTTCTCCTTTCATCTCCCTATTTGCCTTCTGTAAATTTCTTGGGAAGGATTAAATGTTCTTGAAACCAACTAGATATGACATAAAATAGCTGAGAATGAGGATAACTTCTTCTCCCCACCCCCCTAGATTTTCTAACCTCCTCTCAGAAGCATTTTAATTTGTGCAAATTTAGATGTGCTGAAGCCAAGGGTGTAGGCAGCACATTTACAACAGTACACAGACCTTCCATCTGTTCCTTACATTTCCAGCTCACTGATGTACATTTCTGGGGTGATGGGAAGGACATGCTTCACTGGATTTTTTAGACTTAATTGGGAATATATTTCAAATGTGTTTTTCTTTTTCAGCTGATTTTAAATGTAAAACATATTAAACATTACATTTGTGTTGCACCTACATTCAGCAGGTATCACTCTCCTGAAAGTATCCTTCATTTGTAACTTTTCACCACTTGCATAGCCACTGCTTTGTCTGTCATTTCTTCATCATCTGGGAGTATGACAATCATTGCCAATGTTCCTGAAATTGATCCATTTGTCATGCCTTCATCGATATGTTCAATCCCTTAATTCACATAAGCATTTTTTTTCTCCTTTCAAGCAGAAACTGCTACCTTCCTTCATTAAAACATTTTTTTTGTCCTTTCCCCTTTCATAGGCACTTTTCTTCCATATACAAAGACACACTCATAACTTTATAAAGATCCATCCTCTTCTTTCACAGAGGTACAGCCTACAGTCTACACAGAGACAGATATTTCCTTCTTCTAGATACAATCTTCCTTCTTCATGAATGTGCTTTGGTCACTTTATTTATACATCTATTCCTCTTCAAGTGGATGTCTCCCATTCAGATATTCTCAGCAGTGTTTTCCTAATACTGTGTCATAGAAACAGTCTTTGCCCTATTGCAGAGGTACGAAGAAGATGCAGAGATGCTTGTTACTTCAACTGGGCTTAGTGAAAGTGGTACACATTTGCTTGCACTGCCTAAACTGCTGACACTAGCAGTTATAGTCCCAAAACAATTGATAAGGCAGTCAGATCACTTACAAAAAGGTTCTATAACTGCTGATTAAGATGTTGAGGAAGCCTTAATTGAGCTGCAAACTGCAAATCTTTGGTATTGTTGCTGCGTAGCACCAAATTGATCATGTGGAAAATGTGAAGTAAAGCATGAAGGAAGGCTTTGCCTTTGTAATGGCACTTTTAATTTATTTTTAGCATATTCCAAAGCGCGTTTAAAAATCTGGTTACTGTTATCTCATCAAATGTAATATTCATTAGTACACTCCAAAGATTCACACCTAGTTAATGAGACATGTCACTTGCTATTCTGCTTTTAGAAGTGCAGGTTTGGGCATATCCTATTCCTTGATTAGCACCATGAAATCTTCTCCATTCAGCTGAACAGGCAGATGGAGATCTTTCAGATGATGGCCCCTGTCACTGCATAAACCCTTTAATGACAAGGCATCACTTTGTGTAAATAACAAAGTTCAACCTAGCTGGATGCAATGTGCTTTCCACTTGGTGTGCCTTACCATTTGTTTGAACTTGCCAATCAACAAATGATTGGACTAGATCAGTAATACTTATATACCACGACGAGTAAACCATATCAGAATCCTTAATTAGAGTGATGTGATAGCTATGTTACACTTGGTACTGTTAGAGGCAAAATACATTTCAGTGCATCGTTTGAGATCAAAATGATTTAAAAAATGACAAAATGCAAAATTATGTTAACCATGAGTAGAAAAAGACCTGCTTTTTAATAATTGCTTCTGCAATCTTGCAAAACAATACACAACATAGTAAGCAAGAGATTCATAATTAGGCACGTATTTCTGAATGCAGTATGTAAACGTTTAATAAATGTGCTATTGTGTCATTGCATGGATCATACAAGGACTGTACCATTGGGCAATTTTTCTTGGATACATTAGGCTCTAAAGAGCCTGCAAAGTAGTCAAGATGCCTTCAACTGTATCACTGCTTTAATCTATGTTTAGTAAACAAGTTAAAATGCTTCCAAAGAATGGTCTCCCAGCAGGTTATTAAGGGATGGATTGAAATTTAAATTGCTGTGAGCATTTGTTAAGGAGGCTGCAAATTATTTCAGTGCATCATACTTGATTTAGCACTCTTCACTAAGAGCAGCTGGCTAACAGATCATTGTTGAGAATGTTGAACACTGTATTTAATGGCATGATCAGCTTTCACTGTTTACTTACTGTTAGAGACTGACTGAGTACACTATGTTTGAAGCAAGTTTTGAGACACCTCAGGAGCTTCCTGGAACATTTTATCTTTCCTTCACCAATGGCTGATCAACAGCTTTCCTAGAAATGATCTAAAAAGATTAAGTCCTCTGCTACCTTAGGTAGGAGTCACTAACAAAAATGGACTACTTGGCTATGGGGCATTTCTCAGCGAAATTAGAGGTGGTGGTGAACTGTCAAAGCAGCACCAGACACAAAGGAAGGTGAGTGAAGACAACTCTGATCTTTGCTCAGCCAGAGACCGGGCATTCAGATCCAGCACTTTTTTAAGGATCAACACAGAGATCTCTGATTATTATGGAATTACAAACTGAAACTACACAGAGCATTTAGGATTGCACTGCCTGAGACACTCAAGCTCATTGTGGGTTACTGAAACCTTCAAAAGGTACCCCAGAAAATACCAGTCCCGATATCATCTCACAATGAGAACTTCAGAATAATCAAAATGACTTTGGTTCCATACACTGAGGAAAGACTGTATATCATGCCTGATTGCCAGAGAACTCTTAATTTGATAGGCTCCTAAGATTCCCCATCATTCACCGATACATTGACTACACGCATGACTCTGAAGTTTAGAAGCTGGAAGGGTTTCCATTCTCTCAATATGCAGTTGTGTGTGATTTGTAGCCAGACATTACACAAGTGAATAATGCCTGTTACCTAGGGAGCTGCCACAATGTATTTGTAAAGCAAATGTCTTACATTCTAAAGATCTTTGTGCTTCAGTGCAATACGTACAACTGAGTGACAAGGGAGACCTTCTGACACCATGGATCCTATAAAGTTCACAGACATTGACGACACTCCATACAATGACAGCCACTCACTCACCTGCAACAAGTTAATATTTTGCTGTTTTTAAAAGTCGGGTGCAATCCCAAAGTCTTAGATAAGGTGGTGTCCAGATTTCTGGTGAATTGTTTCTCTACAATCCAGTACATTGTGAGGTTAGCTCTTACACCAGAAATTGTGCCAGAGAGTCAAGCTCAGGAGCCACAACAGGAGGAGCAGGACAAGGAAAACACCAGAGGTTTTCAGATAAATGTCACAATGTCCCAACCTGGAGGCAATACTTGTTGCCATGAAATTAAAGAGGGTTTTTTTAAAGATATGGGGGCCAAAACCACAAGTGATGTTGAACACTAAAACTTGGGCTAGTGAGCTGCTAGGCTGCAAGGATGGGGTTAGTGTGCTACACAATTCAGGCTTCTCATGCTAAGCTGTCCTCTGTTGTACTGTCAGGCACCTGACACAACAGGATTGGGTGACTTGTGAAACCTACCTCCTCTCTGAAACTGAGGAGTTAACTTCATTAAATGTCTGCTCTTCACTTTCTGCATAGGGGGAATAAACTACCAGCGCATTTCAGTGACCATTGCATTGCAGATGATACAATGGCAATTGGGCCATTAATATACAGGAAGATCAAAAATGGACCTCAAATATGATAAATGAAACTTAATTCAGGTCAGGACACATGTCCCTCGGGTATTAACAACCCACTGTTAGAGGGAGACATGGAAAAATGTTTTTATGTAACAAGTTGTTAGGATCTGCAATGCACTGCCTGAAGCAGTGACTTTCAAGAAGGAATTAGAAATATGCTTGAAAAAGGAAATTATAGGCAAAGGGCAGGGAAATGGAACTAATCAGTTTATTCTTCCCAAAGAACAATCATGGATTTATTGGGGCAGAGTGGCCTGCTTCTGTTCTGGAAGATTCTATGGTATATTTCCAGGTCATTATTTTTGAACTGTGAGCTATGACTACACAAAATCATCTTAAGATGTGCACACACTATCCACTGAAAGCTGCACCTTTAGGACATGCCCAGCTTCATCCAAATTCCACATGTGTACTGGCAGGAGCCAATAAAGATTGATTATTGAAAACCACAGTCTCAGTGAGACCACCAAACCAGGAATATTTTTGCAAACAGTAGAGCTTCTCAAATACACACTTTGTTCATATCTAATTCAAATTCAATTAATGACCAAACCTGGGATTTTGCTTGTTTGCTTGGTGTGATAGTTCGGAGCATATGTACTACCAACCCATCACCATAATCTAGCCTAACCCATATCCTTCACCAGAGTTGATTATTTCCTCTTAATGTTTAACATTCTAAGAACTGTGCTGTAAAAGTGCACATTGTTGATTTGATTTTGGAAACTTTGTGTCAATCAGAGATGGCAGTCATTTCCTCTGAGGCATTTCCTTTTTTCCTGATGAAGGGCTTTTGCCAGAAACGTCGATTTCAAAGCTACTTGGATGCTGCCTGAACTGCTGTGCTCTTCCAGCACCACTAATCCAGAATCTGGTTTCCAGCATCTGCAGTCATTGTTTTTACCTTTTTTCCTCTGAGGCAATCATGAGTTTTCTGGTTGTTTGAGAAAGAAAATTGAATTCAAAACTTATCTTTGGAAACCACAATCCCCCAGTGAAACCATGACTGGTAAATTCACCAATTCATAACAATTACCAAAACCAATTAGATTTGTGCCTGCTATAGTTGATTTCCAGAAGGTGTACAGATCCTAATGTAAGATTTTCATCATAGATGGATGTTTGATGGTGAGATAAATTGCCTGAATGTTAGATCCAAGTCTTGACTGCTCAGTGCTGCTGATAAATGAATGATGTGAATCTGGTCTACTGAGCAACATGATAGCGTTTGGTGATACGGAGGGTCGGACATAATCTTTGCAGACTCATTCACTGGCCATAACTACCCTTGGGAGAGCACTGAATTTCTTCTGATGGCTCAGCTATTTCCTCTGATCCAAACTGCAAGAATTAACCACCCTAGAAAAATGTTCCTTTAACTTCCATGAGCTTTCGTTGAGGATCACTATAGAAAGGTGACCACTTCTCTCTTGTCAACCTCCTAGACTGGAGCTTGCAGCACCATATCCAAGGACCGGCAGTACTCTATCTTGGCTACTGATCAATTTTATGGCTTTAGCCTGAAGGCAGTTGCACTCTAGGCAGTCAACATCAACTTCTTTATAATGGGAGCATTGCTCCTCTAAGAAATCAATGCAGCCTTTCTAAGGCCCGACTGAAACATGTTCCAGCCATGCACGGTCTTGGGTCCCCTACTGAGTGTTTGGTAAGCCAGCAGTCTGGGTCATGCTTGGCTGCAAGCAACAATTATTCACTATAAATGAGGATGAAGCATTAAATTTGCATGCTACCTATTGAACAGAAATGGGTGTGAGCCAAAAAATGTTATATACCTCTTGATTTTCAGTATCCTTTATATATATATTATACACACACACACATAAAACACAGTATGTATCTATGGAACAAAGCATCATATTGTGCTATGAATTGGTGATAGAAAGATGAACATATCATAAGGAAATAGACACCTTCCCAAACTTATTGTGTCAGTACAAACTGGAACTGATTGATCATTAAAATTCTGTAAGTGGTTCCCATAGTTATCATTCTAATTTTAATTCTTATGAGAAGACATATTCTATAAAGGTAACTAGCCTTAATCTCAAAAGAGATTTTACAAAGGCTTTGATTCTGTCAGAGTGATAGAGATGTACAGTACTTCAGTCCAACCCATCCATGCCAACCAGATATCTCAACCCAATCTAGTTCCACCTACCAGCACCCTGCCCAAATCCCTCCAAACCCTTCCTATTCATATACCCATCCAGATGCCTTTTAAATGTTGCAATTGTACCAGCCTCCACCACTTCCTCTGGCAGCTTATTCCATACATGTACCACCCTCTGCGTGAAAATGTTGCCCCGTTGATCTCTTTTATATCTTTCCCCTCTCACCCTAAACCTATGCCCTCTAGTTCTGGACTCCTCCACCCCAGGGAAAATACCTTGTCTATTTATCTTATCCATGCATCTTATGATTTTATAAACCTCTATAAGGTCACCCCTCAGCCTCTGATGCTCCAGGGAAAACAGCCCTAGCCTATTCAATCTTTCCCTAAAGGTCAAATCTTGCAACCCTGGCAACATCCTTGTAAGTCTTTTCTGGACCCTTTCAAGTTTCACAACATCTTTCTGATAGGAAGGAGACCAGAATTGCACACAATATTCCAACAGTGGCCTACCCAATGTCCTGTACAGCTGCAACATGACCTTCCAACTCCTGTACTCAGTACTCTGACCAATGAAGGAAAGCATACCAAACATGTTCTTCACTATCCTATCTACCTGTGACTCCACTTTCAAGGAGCTATGAACCTGCACTCCCAAGGACCTTACCATTAAGTGTATAAGTCCTGCTAAGATTTCCTTCCAAAAATGTAGCGCCTCAAATTTATCTGAATTAAACTCCATCTGCCACTTCTCAGCCCATTGGCCCATCTGATCAAGATCCTGTTGTAATCTGAGGTAACCTTCTTCGCTGTCCACTACACCTCCAATTTTGGTGTCATCTGTAAGCTTACTAACTATACCTCTTATGCTCACATCCAAATCATTTATATAAATGATGAAAAGTAGGGGACCTAGCACCGGTCATTGAGGCACTCCACTGGTCACAGGCCTCCGGTCTGAAAAACAACCCTCCACCACCACCCTCTGTCTTCTACCTTTTGAGCCAGTTCTGTATCCAAATTGCTAGTTCTCAATATAGAAAAATTATATTGCACGGACATCCACATCGTACTATTAACAATGAATGCTTGAATGTAATAGAAATTTGTGAGAAGCGAGTGAGTGAAAAGTGGATAACAGTCTTTTTTTTTTGTTTGCCAATCATTGACAAGTTGCATTTCTGCAGTGCTGCTGATGTAGAAAGATGACTGACTGCTTTTCAAAAAAAAGAAACCAAAATATATTCAGCAGTCAGGAAAAGGAAAGAAACGTAAGTGTTAGAGTGAGTGCTGACGAATGGAAAGAAATGCTTCAAGAAGATCTTTGAAGGCAGTATGGCATGGCACAAATTATGAAGAATAAGAGCAAAATAATTAAAGCAGGACTAGAATTGGGGAAAAAGGGCAAGAAATGAAATATAGTCTGGTGATAGAGGAGCAAAGGGTGTGTGTGGTACTATGAGATTAGCGGGGTTCACAAAGAGCAGGAAGATGCAATTGCTATGAAATTAGATTAGATTCCTTACAGTGTGGAAACAGGCCCTTCGGCCCAACAAGTCCACACCGACCCTCTGAAGAGCAACCCACCCAGACTCATTCCCCTATATTTACCCCTTCACCTAACACTATGGGCAATTTAGCGTGGCCAATTCACCTAACCTGCACATCTTTGGACTGTGGGAGGAAACCAGAGCATCCGGAGGAAACCCACGTAGACACGGGGAGAATGTGCAAACTCCACACAGACAGTTGCCCAAGGCAGGAATTGAACCCAGGTCTCTGGTGCTGTGAGGCAGCAGTGCTAACCAGTGTGCCACCATGCCACCCCCAAATTTACAGTTGTCCACGTCCTATTCTGTATACAATTCATTTACACAATATGCATTATTCTTGTCAATTTGCCACAATTCCAAACTCCCTGCCTTTACTAACCCAATTTGGATACTCACCAATGTCAGCGTATTGTTTGCTCTGTAACCTTGGTTGGAACCTCCAGCAGTATAATGCAAGTCTGCTGTTAAATTCATCCTTTTCTGTATTTGCAATTATTGCTTGAACCAACTTGCTTCTACACCCTACTTCGTTATGAAGATGTCACCATATATTCCTCTGTCTTCTTGAACCTCTCCCATCTTGAAAATCCTCCTTTTAAGCCATTGTTTTAACAGGAAACTCTTTTTAGCTCACTCTTGGCTTTTCTTTTCCTACTTGTCCCTTCAGAATCAGAGTGTGGAAGCAGGGCATTAAGCCCATCGAGTCCACATCAACCCTCGAAAAAGCATCCCACTCAGAAAATGTTAAACTATTAAATACATAACAACTCCTGAGTAACTATTTAACAGGCCCTATAATTAACTCACACACCCAAATGCACCTTCTCCAGATATCTCACAGCTCCTATATCCTGACCCTGAACCAAGCCGCCCTCAAACCTCACTCCCTGTGCCAGATACAACACCCCTACCACCTCAAATGTGCAACAAATTCTATTGGGCAATCCACTCTAATCTACCCAGAGCACTAATTTATTTACATGGCTCCTTTGCCACCTTGTGCCCTGGAAACATATCCACTTGGCACCTTGTCCCTTTCCATTTTGGTGCCCTATCAACCTGGCACCCTGTGCTGTTTCCATCTGGCATCCACTTACCTGGCACCTAGCCAACTATTCATCTATCATCCTACCATCCATGTATGCAAACACCATACTTGCCTTATGTACTTAGCTTTTAAATTTCAGAATACAGCAGCTTCCTGCTATGAAAAGGGGACATATTTGTCTTCCTTTAACTGTTCTATGTTCTTGAAAGAACAGTCAGAATTTAGAATGGCTCTGCATTTCTCAGGGACCTAAGCAGGATCTTCTGTTAGAAATGTGAAGCTCCCTTTGTTTTGAAGGGACAGGCTTGAGTGACAAACTGTGTGAGATAGCCATGCTTTGGCAAATCCAGCCCTACACATCGCCTATGCATTAAATTTGAATATTGTTCTATAAATTTAACTACAATTGAAAGCAAATAAAGCTCATTTTAGTTAATTGCTTGTGAGTTATAAATCTACATAATGTTATGGACTAGGCCAGACCATTCAAAACATTCTTAAGCAGGCAGCACCAGACCATAACTTTGCAATTTGTTTCAGTAAGTGTACAGTGAAAGTTACCTGGAGTAAGATAGCTAGGTTGACAACTAGATTTCAAAGTAGACAAAAATGTATTCACAAAATTACACAATGTAACACAAAGAACAGAATAAAGAACCCCCTAGAGAACTGAGCCTATCCAACTAGACTTAATTATGCTCTTTCAAATATACACAACAGTCCCAGTAAGCAAACTCCCTTTAAAACCCAGTATAAATGGAACGCATGTTTACAGGTTGAAGTTGAAGGGCAGAATAAAAGAGAGAGTTTCCACATAGCTTTCTGTTGAACTTCTCACCAGGTCAAGACTGAACTAAAACTGCTCAGCTCAGTTAGCTAGAGAGCTGACCAACCCCCTTTCTTTAAACAGGTCACTTCTAAAGCATGTCCACTTTGGCCTGAAGTCTCATCTGTTTATATATAAACAAAAGGCCTCTCAAAGTCCTTTTAATCTCTGTACCAAACCAGACTGATCAGAGCCCGGCCTGGTTTATTACCCCTCTGAAAAAAATCAAGGGCAGAGTCTCCTTGAGCCAAGGAACAGCTTTTAGAAACAAAAGTGTCTAGCTTTGTGACACTTACCCCCTTAAAAAAAATGAAACATCAATATCAAAAGATGGCTTTATTTTTAACCCTTCAAAACCTGGTTAGTAGTCTAAACACACATATACACTATACTAACCATACACATGCAAACATGCACAACCAAATGCAAATTCAGGCTGCAGTACACCCACCATCAAACACCCCCCAGTATCTCATTAGACTCTAAATAACACATCGGCAATCACATTTTTGTGACCTGCCCCATGCACAATTGTCAAGTTGAATGGCTGCAACAACAAGCCCCATCTGAACAGTCTGTCATTTTTGTCCTTAAATTTTTCCACAAATGTCAATGGGTTGTGATCAGTGTGTACAATTGTCTCAGATGCATGGTTGGTAATATAAACACAGAAATGTTGTAATGCCAACACCAAGCTTAAAGTCTCTTTCTCCATCGTTGAATATTTCTGTTGATGAATGTTCAACTTCCTGGAAAAATACCCAATGGGTCTTTCTATTCCCTCAACATCCTCCTACAGGAGCATCGCACCGACACCCACATCACTGCATCAATAGCCACCTTGAAAGGCTTTGTGTAATCCGGTCTGGCTAATATACCGGGGCAGAGGTTAACACAGTTTTTAGGCTGTCAATTATCTTTTGACAGTCTGCTGTCTTCTGAAACTTCTTGCCCTTTTTTAATAATTGGTGAGTGGAGCAGCCACACTGCTAAATTCGGCACAAACCTTTGGTAAAATCCACTCAATCCCAGGAACCGTAGTCCTGCTTTCTTCGTTGACCGTGTGGGAAATTCCCCAATTACTTTCGTTTTCACATCCCATGGGGCCATTTGTCCATGTCCAATAACATCGCCCAGGAAGGTGACTTGGACTTTGGCAAATTTACTTTTAGCTAAGTTTACCACCAAGCTTGCTTTCCAAAGTCAATCAAACAAGTCCGATAAATGCTGTAAATGTTCCTTTCATGAGTGACTAAAAATCACCAGGTCATCAATTTCCACCACACAGTTGGGTAATCCGGCAATGACCGGATTAGTCTCAGAAATGTGGCTGAAGCATTTTTCGTACCAAATGGCATGACTTTGAACTGATGTAGAGCTGCAAAATGTGGTGCTGGAAAAGCGCAGCAGGTCAGGCAGCATCCAAGGAGCAGGAGAATCGACGTTTCGGGCACATTCCTGAAGAAGGGCTTATGCCTGAAATGTCGATTCTCCTGCTCCTTGGATACTGCCTGACCTGCTGCGCTTTTCCAGCACCACATTTTTCCACTCTGATCTCCAACATCTGCAGTCCTCACTTTCTCCTATTTGAACTGATATAGTCCATTTGGCGTTACGAAATCCAAAATTGCCTTTGCTCTCTCTGACAGGTACTTGCCAGTAGCCTCTGAGCAAGTCCAACTTAGAAATGTAAGCTGCTTGTCCCATTTTTCTGACACAGTACCCCAAACGTGGAATTGGATATGCATCAGTCTTTGTAAGGGCGGTGACTTTGCAATAGTCCACACATAACCATTGCGTACCATCTGGCTTTGGCACCATGACTATGGGTGAGCTTCAGTCACAGTAACTCACTTTGATTATGCCATCTTGGAGCATGCGCTCTATATCCTTCTGAACCTGTGCCAATGTTAGAGGGTTATACCTGTAAGGATGTTGCTTAATTGGAACAGCATCTCCATTCTCTACATCATGCACAATTAGGTTAGTATTTCCAGTTTATTTCCACATATCTCCCTATGTGATAGTAATAACTCTCTTAAGTCATTTCGATTTTCTTGTGGAAGGTAACTCAATAATTTATCCCAATTTTTGACAACTTCCTCATTGTCTAATTTGATTTGAGGAATGTCCAATTCAGATTCCTCTGAACATGGTTCTTCCTTCTGTGCTATCATCATTAACACCTTCTCCTCTTGCTTTCAATCTCTACCAAAATACCTTTTGTGCATATTCACATGACACACTCTGAGATTTATTCCTGTCTGGAGTTCTTATCAAATAGTTCACCTCATTCAGTTTCCTTTCAATTTGATAAGGTCTTCTAAATCTTGCTTTTAAAGACTCACCTGTTACTGGAAGTAACACCATTACCTTATCCCCAATTGCAAAATTTATGATTTCTTATCTGCTTCCTGTTTCATTGTATGCTGTGATACTTTTAAATGCTGTCTAGCCAGCTTACCAGTTCTATTTAATTGTTCCCTAAAATTTGACACATAGTCCAAATGGGTGGTCTCTGAATTCTGACTTATTAATCTCTCCTTAATCAATTTTAACGATCTTCTTACTTCATGCCCAAAAATTAATTATAATGAACTGAATTTATTTGATTCCTTCGGTGCATCTCTGATCGCAAAAAGTACAAATAGAACTCCCTTATCCCAATCATCTGGATAATTCTGACCGTCAGCCCTCAACATGGTCTACAGTGTTTGATGCCATCTCTCTAGTACTCCCTGTGATTCTGGATGGTACACAGTAGATTTGAATTGCTTTATTCCCAAGTTATCCATAACCTCCTTGAATAGTTTGGATGTGAAGTTTGATTTTTGATTTGACTGGATCTCTATTGGTAGTCCATATCATCTAGTAAAAAAAAAGTAATTCTTCTACACCCTTTTAGCTGTGATGTTACTTAATGAAATTGCCCCTGGAAATCTAGTCGAGACACATATTATTGATAATAAATAATTATTCCCAAATTTTGTTTGTGGTAGGGGACCAACGCAATCAATCAAGACTCTTGTGAAAGGTTCCTGAAATGCTGAAATAGATATTAATGGTATAGGTTTTATTACTGCCTGTGGTTTTCCAATTAGCTAACTTTTATGACACGTCTGGCAAAACTCAACTGCATCTTTGTGTAGTCCAGGCCAGTAAAAATGTCTGTATTTTAGCCTGTGTTTTCCTCACCCCTAAACGACCTCCAAGTGGTAGCTCATGAGCCACTCACAGCACCCTACTGGCCATAATTGAGCACTTTTTGTCTCACCATGAATTCCTTTTACTAGTACCTTTTCTGGCAATAGTCCCTCAGGAGTGCACATCTCCTCATTCTTCATCATTACAAACTGAGAAGATCCTGTGTCCCTTAATATTGTAACCTCATTACCTAGTGCTCCTGGCCTATGTGAATAAACTTTACCTTTGCATGTATATTTGTTAAGCAGATCTGGCACTTCCTCCTTAATCAATGTCTGATCATGTTGTAAACTCTGATGCAGTTGTCTAACTGCCCTTGCGCTTTTTGTTACTAGTCCAACAAAACGTCCAGGCTTGTCTGGTTTTCCTACATCCAGCTTTCTCCTAGCCCACCAACACTGTGATTTTGTGTGGCCCACTTTATTACAATGAAAACATGGGAGCTTTTTAACTTCTTTGTCCCCCTCATGGGTTTCTTTTTTATCCTGTGATAAGTTATTCTTATGATCTTCACGGAGATGTAACTTTCCCTTTCCAAGTGAGGATTTCTCTTTGCCCCATGTTTATCCCTCATGAATAGAAATTGATTCTGGAAGCCAGATTGTGTTTTATAGATCAGCTGATACTCATCAGCCACTTCAGCTGCTAACCTTGCTGTTTTAATTCTCTGCTCTTCCACATGACTTCACACTACTTCCTCACTAAGGTTACCTTCAGCCTTTATCTCCAGCCTTTTAAGCTGACTTCCCTTTTTAAGTGTCAATTTTTTCAGTTCAAGCACTCTTTCTTTTTCTCTCTTGCTCTCTTTTTCCCTCTCTTCTGCTTTTAAATCGTGAGTCAAACTGTTTCATTTCTGCTGCCCTTTCCTTATCTCTCACCTCTTACTCAGGCTGCTTCATTTGCAATTGAATTCTTGCCATTCTCTATAGATCCTGATGGTTTCTCCGGCAAGTTTAAATGCTGAGCTACTGCTGTAATTATCTCTTCTTTCCTCACAGAAGCAGGCAGTTCCAATCCCAGCATCTCTGCCAGTTCTTGCAATTTGGTCTTATTCACTTTCGGCAAACATTCCAAAGTCACTGCATCTACATCCAGAAGACTACTGGCGACTGAAAGAGCCATTCCTATCCCAAACTTTGTCTACCCAACCAAACCAACACCCGAAATAAAGACACTAGCACCTACCACTCACTGTTTAAAATCCCATAACGAGCCCTCAATCTGTTATGGACTAGGCCAAACTACTCAAAACATTCTTAAGCAGGCAGCCCCAGACCATAAATTTGCAATTGTTTTCAGTAAGTGTACAATGAAAATTACCTGGAGTATGATAGCTAGGTTGACTACTAGATTTTAAAACAGATCAAAATTTATTCACAAAATTGCACAATGAAACACAACATAATAAAGAACTCCGACAGAACTCAGCCTATCCAACTAGTCTTAATTATGGTTTTCCGAATCCACACAACACTCCCAGGTTGAAGTTGAAGGGCAGAAAAAGGAGAGAGAGATTCCACACAGCTCACTGTTGAAATTCCCACCAGGTCAAGACTGAACTAAAACTGCTCTGCTCAGCTAGCTAGAAAGCTGACCACTCCCTTTTCTTTATACAGGTCACTTCTGCAACATGACCACTTTGGCTCATTTGTTTATATAAAAACAAAAGGCCTGTCAAAGTCCTTTTCATCTCTGTACCAAACTAGATTATTGCCCCTCTGAAAACATCAATGACAGAGTGTCCTTGAGCCAAGGAACAGCTTTTAGAAAATCAAGGGACTAGCTTTGTGACAAAAAGCAGGCAGGAACTTGACTTATGATGGGAATTCTGGCAATACTATCTGAAGTGACATTAAGTGGAAAATTGAGAGACAATTGATTGTATTTTCACTCATGAAGATGAGAATGCATCTCCTGTGTCCAGTATTTATTACAAGGTCATTACTTTGATAAAATTAATTACAGACTAAATGTGGGTCACTTAACCAATGAATCATTCCTGCAACTTCTTGTTGTCCCTACAGGTCCCCTGACTCAAAAGACTGATCTCCTGCATCACTGCAAAATATTTAAATCCTTTGACCCCAGTAAATGAGTGAAAATCCACTGATTTTGTTACAGAAAGGGAATTTTGAGCTGTACAGTATATGCAAACAATGAATGTGTAAATGAGTTGTGGAGGAGACAGTTATTTAATTATTAAGTTTTTAAAAAAGGTTTCTCAAGTGCTCTTAATATGAACAAGATATATTAATTTTCACGATGTGAACACACATTCTGGAATCGCAATGTGAGTCTGCAAGTTCATTCCTTATTTACGCAGAGTTTTCAAAAAACATCCTGGCAGTTTTCCATTGGCCATAATAGTGGTCTATAATGGAACTTAACAATGGAATTAATCATTTTTTTTTCCATTCTGTATATAATGCATACTTGTTTTGCAAAATTTAATTAATTTATTCCATTTCACACACTTTTTATGCAAGGTTTTAACTCCAGATTAACATTGCCATTGTATAACGTAGGATGGAAAAACAATTACCAATCACAACAAACAAATTAGTGGGATTCATATTCCAGTTTCAGCACGGTACTTATATAAATTTGCTTTCATCTTTAACAATCTACTGGAGTTAGATAAACGATAATTTGCCTCATTTGTCTCATCTTTCTATATTCATGAACTAATAATGTATTTTCTACAGCTATTTGAATTTTAACAGATACAGTAATAGATTGCAATTCTATTGCTGTATACTGTTTTTATGGAATAAAAGAATTGAATAGCATGTCATTTTGTAAATTTGAACAAAATACAGAGGATTGCTGTTCAAAGTCTTTCATGCTAAAGCAATCTATTATTATGGACCAGATCAAACCCCCTCAAAATATATTGAGAGCTGTGACCCTCACTTTTTCTTAATTTACTGGGAAGTGTAAGGTGTTGTATTCCAGATGCAATTGGTCAAGCTACTCGACTTTAAGCAAAACAGTTAAAGTATAAACAAAATAAAAATAGAAGAATTAGCTTCACTGTAAATCTATAGAGAAGCTTAACAAAATTGTAAACTACTACTAAGCAACTGTTCCAATATAATAACATCCCATAAACACATCCTTGGCAAAGACAAATTCAATAAAATTGTCTCACATGCAATTCTAGCAGCAGGAAGAGGCCCCCAGCTTTTAGCGGTAACAGAGAGATGAATAAGAGTTTCCATATCCAGTTTCAAGACCCCAGCAACTGCTGAAAGCTAAAACTAAAATTCCTGGTTCTGTGGGAGCTTGATCCCACCCATTTTAGGCTGCCCTTACTGTTCCTACTTTAAAAATAAATCCAAGGCCTCACAAGCTGTTTATTGGCTTTGAGCAGACTGCTCTTATCTCTGTTGCAATCTTTCTTTATTAAAAAAAAGGACAAAATCCACCTCTAAAAGCCATAGTATCGTCACATTATTACATATTTATGTATATTTTGATCCTTTCAGTTTGTACAACACCTTATGAAACCTATCACAAAAACAGACAGATAACCAGGTTTGACCTACAAAGAATGAAACCTGAAAGCAACAACACCCCCAGATTCTATGGACTACCTAAAGTGCACAAACCAGACATCCCACTCAGACCCATAGTATCACTACCAGGGACACCATCACAGAAACTGGCTAAAGAACTACAGCAGAAACTGAAACACCTGATCAGCGGATCCAGACAATCTATGCAATCAACACAGGAATTCTTGGACATCATCAGAAATATACACATAGACAAGGAAGAAACCATGGTCTCATTCGATGTAACGGCACTGTTCACCTCTATCGACAAAACCCTAGCCAGAGAAACAACAGCCAACCTGCTGGACATACAGAACAGACAACAGGATGTTGAACCTATCAACAAAGACGGCATACTCAAAACTACTGGACCTGTGCCTCACAACACACTTCACATTCAACAACCAGATATATGAACAAATCAACGGCACACCCATGGGCTCACCCATCTCTGGACTCATAGCAGAAGGCTTCACAGAAGGCTTCACTGAGGATGTCACCTAGACAGGGGACGAAACGTCTGCAACACAAATTCCCAGCTCGGTGAACAGAACCACAACAATCTATCATGCTGTTTTTGGCCTTTCACTGAAAACTAGTATTTGATTTGTTTGCTGTAAATCCAGGCTAAATTGAGTTTTTACATATATATTTATGATACCTCAGAACCTGTTGGCATGTTAGGCCTTCTATTTTATGACCCTTACTACTGTAAACATCTTTCCATAGACTCAAGGTTACTACCAGAAGAAATAAATAAGTATTTGAAAAATAACATAAAAAGTACATATGACAAAGAACAGGTACACTTTATTGCTAGTATTGGCACAGATGCAATGGAAGGAATAGCCTCCTTCTTTCTGTATTAAACTATTTTTCAGTTTGAATCCATAATGCTGATAAAGGTCTTCACTTCAGACAATCAATGGGTTTACAGAAAGATATAATAATTCACATTTTTGCACTGGGATGATTGACCAATGTGCTGTGGTTCAGTGATGGATAATTCTTTTCTATCTCTGCTAAAATGTGAGGAACCATGTTTCAATAAGCCCCAATAAAATCTACAAGAAATTATACCAGTAACAGACAGCATTACAAGTGAAGTAACACTTGTTGTATTTGTGAAAATTACTTCCATGATAAAAATTGGATCAGTTCTGCAAAGGTTTGTAAATCTACTCTATTAAACTAATGATTTATCCTCTCTCCATTGTATATGTATACACAAAAAGTTTAAGTTCATTTAATCATGATGTACAAATCTGATTTTTTAAAAAAATTGTGCTGTTTAAATTCCTAAAAAACCTCAACTTCCATTTCTTTCAGATACACAAAGATGAAGACAGCAACAAACATCTATATTTTCAATCTGGCACTTGCAGATGCATTAGAATTAATCACTCTACCTTTCCAGGCGACTGACACTCTCCTGGGATTCTGGCCCTTTGGAAATATACTCTGTAAAATAGCAATATCAATTGATTATTACAACATGTTCACCAGCATCTTTACCCTGACAGTAATGAGTGTTGATCGGTACATAGCCGTCTGTCACCCTGTTAAAGCATTAGATATAAGAACCCCTTTCAATGCAAAGGTTGTCAATGTGTGTATCTGGGGACTCGCTTCCATGATTGGAATACCAGCAATGATCATGGGATCTGCTGAAACAGAAAACAATGGTAAATCACAGCAAAATGTGTATGAAATACTTTTATCAAGTCTTTTGTATGTGACCAATACCCCAAATCTGGCTGTCTGAAAACTGACATTGTCCAAAATTTGATATTTTCCTCTCTGGGAATTGTTTGGCTTTTACAGCATTTTTTGTCATTGACCTGTCCATTTTATCACGTGTATCTCAAGTACAGCAGCTGCCCATGGGCAACGCATACGTGAAATGGTGGTTTGGTTCTTTTATGGAAAATGTATAACAGAAATGCAGAACAGAAATCTATTCCTCACTTTTTGAAGTAGGAGAATGGGTTTCTGAAAACCTTGGTAGATATGGCCTCTTGTTCAAAGCTTGACTAACTTCCCTTCTCTTCTTACTCCTCAGTGTTACTTCTGCTCATTCACTCTCTCACTCTGTAGGCCAAGAGGGTTAGAGTGAAGTACCCACAACTGGGAACAAAAGATCTGAACATGACCATTGAAGTCAGAACCAAAGACTTCGTAATGTGTCATTGCCATTCCCTGTGGATTTAATCAACTTTAAATGACAGTCCAAACCATGAAACACTTCTAACAACAACAAGTAAAAATCAATCTGTAATTAGTTTGAGAGCAGTTGGTAATCCCTTTCGATAGAGCTTGTTGGGGTAGGGAGAGATCCTTCTTGCTGCTTAATGCATGCTCAGCGATACAAGGTTAAGAGAAG
Organism: Chiloscyllium punctatum; assembly: GCF_047496795.1. NCBI lineage: Eukaryota > Metazoa > Chordata > Chondrichthyes > Orectolobiformes > Hemiscylliidae > Chiloscyllium > Chiloscyllium punctatum. Next base: position 45,283,987 of record NC_092775.1, on the reverse strand, counting down.
GTATTACTTGCAATGCTGGGCTCATGTGGTGTAGGGGGTGGTGTCCCTATCTCTAAGCCAGGAGGCACAGGTTCAAGTCTCATCTGTTCCACAGGTATATAATAATACCTCTGAACAGATTGATTAAGAACTAGTTATCTGCAGTGTTAAGGTTAGAAATGACTGCTCAAGTCAAATCAATTAGTTGCAAGGACTGACACCACAACCTGCCTACACTACATCCTTCTGATGTACATTTCCAATGTCTGTGTGACCAATGTACCCAACATAGCAGCATGGGAAGCTATAACAGAAGTTAGCAAGCATGTATAGCATGGGTCCCATTTTGACCATAAGACCATAAGACATAGGAGTGGAAGTAAGGCCATTCGGCCCATCGAGTTCACTCCGCCATTCAATCATGGCTGATGGGCATTTCAACTCCACTTACCCATATTCTCCCCGTAGCCCTTAATTCCTTGAGACAACAAGAATCTATCAATTTCTGCCTTGAAGAAATTTAGTGTCCCAGCCTCCACTGCACTCTGCGGCAATGAATTCCACAGGCCCACCACTCTCTGGCTGAAGAAATGTCTCCACATTTCTGTTCTGAATTTACCCCCTCTAATTTTAAAGCTGAGTCCACGGGTCCTAGTCTCCTCACTTAACAGAAACAATTTCCTAGCGTCCACCCTTTCCAAGCCATGTATTATCTTGTACGACTCTATTAAGTCTCTCCTTAATCTTCTAAACTCCAATGAATACAATCCCAGGATCCTCAGCCGTTCCTCATATGTTAGACCTACCATTCCAGGGATCATCCGTGTGAATCTCCGCTGGACACGTTCCAGTGCCAGTATGTCCTTCCTGAGGTGTGGGAACCAAAACTGGACACAGAACTCCAAATGAGACCTAACCAGAGCTTTATAAAGTCTCAGTAGCACAACGGTGCTTTTATATTCCAACCCTCTTGAGATAAGTGACAACATTGCATTCGCTTTCTTAATCACGGACTCAACCTGCATGTTGACCTTTAGAGAATCCTCGACGAGCACTCCCAGATGCCTTTGTACTTTGGCTTTATGAATTTTCTCACTTTTAGTCCATGCTTTTATTCTTTTTGCCAAAGTGCAAGACCTCGCATTTGTTCACGTTGAATTCCATCAGCCATTTCCTGAACCACTCTCCGAAACTGTCTAGATCCTTCTGGAGCCTCCCCACTTCCTCAGTACTACCTGCCTGTCCACCTAATTTTGTATCATCTGCAAACTTCGCTAGAATGCCCCCAGTCCCTTCATCCAGATCATTAATATATAATGCGAACAGCTGTGGCCCCAACACTGAACCCTGCGGGACACCGCTTGTCACCGGCTGCTATTCCAAAAAAGAACTTTTTATCCCAACTCTCTGCCTTCTGTCAGACAGCCAATCCTCAATCCATCCCAGTAGCTCACCTCGAACATCATGGGCCCTCACCTTGCTCAGCAGCCTCCTGTGTGGCACCTTATCAAAGGCCTTTTGGAAGTCTAGATAGACCACATCCACTAGGTTTCCCTGGTCTAACCTACTTGTCACCTCTTCAAAGAATTCCAACAGGTTTGTCAGGCATGACCTCCCCTTACTAAATCCATGTTGACTTGTTCTAATCAGACTCTGCTCTTCTAAGAATTTAGAAACCTCATCCTTAATGATGGATTCTAGAATTTTACCAACAACCAAGGTTAAGCTAATTGGCCTATAATTTTCCATCTTTTGTCTCGATCCTTTCTTGAACAAGGGGGTTACAACAGCGATCTTCCAATCATCCGGGACTTTCCCTGACTCCAGTGACTCTTGAAAGATCTCAACCAATGCCTCCGCTATTTCCTCAGCCACCTCCCTCAGAACTCTAGGATGTATCCCATCGGGGCCAGCTTTTAGCTTTTCTAGCACTTTCTGTTTTGTAATGGCAACCATACTCAACTCAGCCCCCGACTCCCTTTAATTATTGGGATATTACTCATGTCTTCCACTGTGAAAACTGACGCAAAGTACTTGTTAAGTTCTCCTGCTATTGCCTTATCTCCCATGACTAGGCTTCCAGCATCAGTTTGAAGTGGCCCAATGTCTACTTTTGCCTGTCGTTTGCTTCTTATGTATTGAAAGAAACTTTTACTATCATTTCTAATATTACTGGCTAGCCTACCTTCATATTTGATCCTCTCCTTTCTTATTACTCCCTTTGTTATCCTCTGTTTTTGTAGCCTTCCCAATCTTCTGATTTCCCAGTGCTCTTCGCCACTTTATAGGATCTCTCTTTTTCTTTAATACATTTCCTGACTTCCTTTGTCAGCCATGGCTATCTAATCCCTCCCTGGATAATCTTTCTTTTCTTGGGGATGAACCTCTGTACACTGTCCTCAATTATACCCACAAACTCCTGCCATTTTTATTGCCAAACTATATCCTAACAGTAAAGACTCTGGTAATGTGACCCAATTTTTTTATAAAGCACATAGAAATCTATACTTGTTGAGTCCTGTTAGATCTTACCCTCATCTGATCTGCCATAGGAGAGCAATCAACAGTCTAAAATATGCACAATCACTGCAGCAAACCTGATTGACTTTAACTTTTCTTTCTTGTGTTGCAGAAATTGAATGTCTTCTGGTTCATCCACAACCACACAATTACTGGAAGCCCACAATTGAAATAGCTGTTTTCCTTTTCTCCTTTGTTATTCCAGTTGCTATCATAACAGTTTGTTACACATTAATGTTAAGGCGGTTGAGAAGTGTACGCGTTCTTTCTGGATCAAAAGAGAAGGACAGAAACTTGCGTAGAATCACAAGAATGGTCTTAGTGGTTGTTGCAGTCTTCGTCATCTGTTGGACCCCAATCCACATTCTAGTGTTAGTACAAGTTGTCTGTAATCATGAAATCATGACAATTATGCCAAGCTGGTATTTTTGTGTTGCTCTTGGATATGCCAATAGCAGCCTGAATCCAGTTCTTTATGCCTTTCTGGATGAAAACTTCAAAAGGTGCTTTAAAGAGTTTTGCTTTCCCTCCACTTTTAAAAAAGAACCTAAGGTGTCAAACGGGATGAGAAGTATCACAAAAGGTGTTGCTTACTCATGTAAAAATACAGATGGCACAGAAAATGTTGCATGACTGGAGATGATGACTCGTTCACTTAACTGGCCACAATGAGAACAAAATTAACTGAAACGTGGAGCTAGCTCAAATTATGCAGATCTTCAAACATGTGTACTTTCTGCTGCATTTTAACTTGAATGAGGGAGTCACATTTCTGGTTTTAATAAATCAAGTTTTAATATGATCAAACCCAATTAAGGAGGAATCATCTGAAACTTAATATGAATTATTTTAAGAATTTTTAAACAAACACATGCAAGTTAAAACAAACAGTTTTTCAAATAAGATTAACTTATGATGAGTTGTGATGAGTTAAGCAACTCTTCAAGTTACAGTAATGTTTGTCTACACGAACAGTATTCTTTTATGTCAGCTATATTAATGAACATTGTGATAAAAGTCTTATTGCATGCTAATGAAATATTTAATTCCTTCATTGTACTGAAACTATCACAGTTACTTGTATAAAGTTAATTATAATGTCTGCTTTTTGTGACTGAATGCAAAAACACTTTGTTACTTTCAGTATTTGAGTTTGGGGCTGTTTGAGTAATCTTAAAACATTAAAGATTTTGTATTTAACAGTATTACAGTTAGGGGTTATTTAACTGGAAGCACAGAGTCAGCTTAAGAAAAATGTATATTTTTGGATGCATTTTGCTCTCATTAAATAACCAAGAGGTAAGGTCAAAGCACTTCTGTTTTTTCAAGTAGTTTACTCTTATCAAAGTTCCAAAATATCCATATAATTGTAATAAAACTATTGCAGGGCAAAAGCTGAAACAGTACTGCGTATTGGCTCATACTTTGGCAGCAGCATGGAAAAAAAACTCTTAAACTTTTGTTATATGTGTGTCTTTGCATTTAAGATTGGTAAGGATTTTTAATCTTTACAATACAGTCTCCCATTATGAGAGCTACTTTACTCATTGACTTTGACACATTTGTAAACTGAAGCAGATAATTTTGAAAACAATATGTTGTAAATTATCATCATAAAATTTCTTATGTGTGGCAAATTCACAAATGGGATTTGAAATCACTCTGTGAGCTTAGCATATTAATACTGAACAAATTAACATCAACTTATCTCTATTATTTCTCATTTTCCAATGTTAGAAAAGCAGATAGAAAAGCTGGTGTCTGAATACGTTAAACATTTGTACTCTGACAGTGGACAGCATAATTCTAAGTTCATAGTCACTCAGATACTCAAGGTTGACAGTTCTTTTCTGCAATTTATCAAAGAACATGCTGTTTCTTATGATACCTTGCATAAATGTTTAAAATATTTGTGTTTATATTGCAATACTTTAAAGGTTGTCACACAGTGGATTCTATTTGGAGTTCAGTGACTGTTGATGTAAAAATATTTGTTTAATATTGTTTGGTCTATTCATCTACAATTTGACTGTATTTATGTTAATTGAAGAAAAGTTCAGTTAAATGAAAAAACAGTTTTCACTTGCTGTATGTAAATCTTTAAATTAAAGCAATGCTTGTAATATGTAATTCTTGAATGTTCCAAATACTTCCTATTGCCAATATTTTATGCCACATTAAGATTCTAATGTGGAACGTTAATTGCAATGTTTGGCTCCAACAATAAATGGAAGTTATGAATCATGTGCTGAGTTGATTAATTCTATGTGACACAGTTGGTAAAACTCATTCTGTAAGCATGGGGGACATATTAAAAATTCTCAGAATGAGTGATGCAAACAAAAATATTACCATCTTATTCACAGAAGTTGGAGGTATTTACTCCAGATGGGACTGCGAGACCTTAATGTGATATGACTTCAATAGAGACATAAAGGGCAATTAAATGAAAATTTCTCCAGTTGTGTGAGAATATGATGGGGTGGTAATAACGGAAACGTAGTATAATAACAGACATAGTGCAACATGTTCAGGGAAGACAGGCAGCTGTATTGATTTTGGATAACTTTACAATGCTACAGAGAGAAGATCCCAGAGGGGCCAAACTCCAAGGCCAGGGTTTTATTTTCTAACCTGTCTTAAAGTGTGGGACTGACATTCCTCCATCACCATCAGTGAGAAAGGCACTGATATGAACTACTGTCCGGCAACTACATGGTCATTTGGTGGCATCTCTGGTGCATCACTTCATGGCATTGAAATGCCTCGACTCACCTGGAGCTGCTGGGACCTCCAGCATTTGGAAGTGGCTGTGATTGGTGCATGAGCACCATCATCCAGACTCCGAGATGGAGGATCATAGGTGAGAAAGGAAAGATTTCCACATCACCCGGTATGGAAGGTTTTGATATATAAAAAAAGGTGTAGGAGGAAGTGAGGATTGCAGATGCTGGAGGTCAGAGTCAAGAGTGTGGTGCTGGAATAGCACAGCAGGTCAGGCAGCATCTGAGGAGCGGGAGAATTGACATTTCAGGCAAAAGCTCTTCATCAGGATTCCATTTTTTGGCTACATGGAATTTGCATTGGATTTTGTTTTTGCAAGCATTTCTCACCACAGGGCTGAGTGACATTTCTCGAAGAATCTCACCAAACTTGCCTTTTTAATTAGTTAATCCACACCAAACTTGCCTTTTTAATTAGTTAATCCACAGCAATGAAGGCATGCAGTCCATGGCACATATTTGACACCGATGGCTGATGCTCCCTTACATTGGCAACTCCATTCTCCCATGCTAGCCACTGCTTACCTACCATACCCTTTACTTGTTGAAGTGACATTCTGTCTGAAGACCCAGAGTCTGCTACTCTTCCCCAGTGCCCGGTGGTCACTCTCATCTCATTATTGTCCAGCAGGAGGGGAATGCTACTTACAGGCAAGCATTTGGACAAATCCAAATATGAGGTTTTGTTGCTCTTACTCAATCAGTAAAAGGGATCATAAAGGAAATGAATACACCCACAATGCGAAGCAAACGTTGATATCTGGACTTTTACAATCCATGATGGTCTTCTGCACCAGTGGGCATCTACTGAAACTAGGAGCCAATCAGATTCTGTCTCCATAGATGCTGTCAGACCTGCTGAACTTTTCCAGCAATTTCTGTTTTGGTTTCTAGCTTAGAGCATCCATAGTTCCTTCATTTTTTATTTAACTCCTTTGTCCACCTGAATGGCACTGCCCTTGACTGATTCCTTCCTAATCGTTCAAATTATAGATGGAATCTTAGAGGGGACTTGAACAATGAGATATGGTGGGAAATGTGGCAGAATCACATGAGAAGTACAATGAAACTTGCTACATCTTTTAACTGAGATCCAGTCATCAAGGTGAGATCCTGTCTAGGCAGTGGTAAGTTGCCTGGTAAAGGGGATTATTGCTTGTTAAAAACCTTTTAATATGTAACTCTCTATCATACCCTGTAAAAAAAACTGGATGCTGAAACTGATTCTGAACATTGAAATTAGAGTGGGGACCTGGTGACTTCAGTGTGCAGCTTCCTCCGAAGGATATCAGGTACCAACAACTCAGGGCATTCATGGGCCTTAGCCACACACATACACACACACCACACATCCACGAATATTGGCATCTGACAAATGTCTGACTCCAAGGATGCACTGAACCAGTTTCAGTACACTTCTGTTCTTCAATGCTGCACATTGAGATGCAGTAGCAACTATCATTGTAATGCTGCAACAAGGGGACTTTCAACTTAGAGGCACACCCAGCTCATAGATTGGATCAAGCTGCATCTCCAGGCTGTTCTGCTCTCGTGGGGCTCACTTGCTTTGAGCCCACCCTGACACTCACAGCAACCCTGCTTTGTCTTTCACACTTTACTCCTCATGTGGAGATAGTAAGCTTACCGTGCTGCTGCATTGCCTTGTTTAGTGCAGACATAAAGAGACAGATTGTCAGCAGGTCCTCAATCAAATCAAAGGAGATCGCCTTCAGTCAGGAAATCAGCCAGCTGTATCAGTCCAGGGGCTTTGGTAAATTCAGTCAGCCACTTGGTACAGTCAGAATCAGAATCTTCTCCATGTAGAGGGGAAAGAGCTGAATATTAGGCAGCTTAACACTGTCTTGACTCTTTCTGCCCTATTGTGGTTTGTTTGCTTCCTGGAATGAAAAACAGCCAGCTATTAAGGAAGATGCAAGTGGATGGCACAGATTTTTTTAAAAAATCATTCATGAGATGAGGGCACCACTGGCTAGGCTAGTATGTATTGTCTATCCCTCATCAGCCAGAGGCCAGTTCAGAGTCAGCCATATTGCTGTGGATCTGAAGATACATGTCGACCAGACCAGGTATATTTCCTTCTCTAAAGAACATTAGTGAACTGACAATCGATAATGCATTCCAGATCATAAGTAGAGTCTTCATTCCAGGTTCTTTTTTGTTATTGAATTCAAATTCCACTATCTGTCATGGAGGGATTTGATCCCAGGTCCCCAGAACTTTACCTGGATCTCTGGAGTAATAGTCCAGTAAAAATACCACTAGGCCATTGCCTCACCTAAATCTGATTTTAGTGCAAGTGGAGCGGTGGCCCAAGTGAATAGGCACCAGAGAGTGTGCAGGGTTTTTGGTGTAGGGGGTTGAGGTGGAGGAGAGTGAGAGTTGCAGGCAGTGGTGAGGGTGGTAGAATGGTGAGCCTTTGTAGTTGGTGGATATTGTAGAAAAGATAAAGTGAATGTGAAGTACTGGAGAGAAGATAGTGACAGGTACACTGGCAAAGTGGAGACAGCCATTAACCTTCTTCCCACATTACTATACATTTCTCCAGATTGCTAAGGCTGCACTGACCTGGGTGGGTAACCTCTGACCAGGCCGGCATGGTCTGATGTGTGGCCTCCTCTGGTGGCCTTACGAGAAGATGAATCCCTCCTTTGCATTATCCTGTCCACAAGGACCTCAATGTGCCTGTTGACAAAACAGTGTGCCAATTTTCCCTTTTTTGCCATGTAAGAGGTAAATGTCGGAAACTGTGCAGAGCACCATTAGGGAATCAGTACATGTCCAGGTGCCTTTTTACTAGTGGTGCCTGTACCAAGAATGCTGATCCACTCTGGGAGACTCCAGCACTGGCGAGTAGTAGAATGGGGCTGGAATTGGAGGAGAGGGTACTATAGGGTTGGGGTCAGTAGTTAATGAGGTGAGTTTGTAAGATGTGACAAGAAACCTTGTTAGGCCTCATGGAGTAGAACCCTCCATGATACGTGACAAAGCTGCGACTTAGCTAAAGAAACCATCAGTTTCAGCCGTATGACAGAGAATCATATGCAATGTCTCCTCATCCTACTTCTGTACAAAAATCTGAAATCCCCCAAAAATCCTTCCTTGGCTACATTTACCTGCTACTCCTTGGTGACATCCAAAACAATAATTCTCATCTTTATTTTCAAATCCAACCTTGCCATCATCCATTGCTAACTCAGGAATATTTTCCACAATTGCAACCCACTGCACTTCTCCAATTCTAGCTTTTAGAGCATCACTCCACCAATTGTAGCTGTGCTTTCAGCTGTTTGATCTGGAAGCTCTGAAATTCTCTCCTGACACCTCTGTGTAGCTTTACTTTTTGCTTCAGTAAGAATGCTCCTTAAAACCTTTCCAACGAAATTTTTTGACTTCTGTTTTAATAACTAATACATCACTGGTTTATTGGGACTCTCAATGCTAATGTGTTATACTCTGAGTGCTATCCTATATTCTTCATATAACATACACCTTGAGGATTACATTCTTGTTGAGATAGATATTTACTAACAATGCTATTCATATTGCTATGATATCACAGGCTGTTTCTATACTTGCTGATGCTACTGTGCATGTATATGCGTAATTGAATGACTGAGCACACTGACTACATTACATTGAAACTGTGAAAGAAGATAACGTGGCATCTTTATACATGAATGTCAAATTTTATAGTGTCATCTGTTTTAAATGTATACTACCTTTGTAACATGGAACCAATGTTTAAAAACACAACAATTAACTCTTATTTGAATCAATGTCAGATTATGTTTGATAACACTCTTAGAAAATGCCTTGGAGCTCTTCCTACATTAATAGGTACTGTATAAATAGAAGTTGCTTTTGTTGTTGTTCATGTCTTGTGCAGTATTGCTGTTCTGTTAAGTTTTAGTAATCTTTTAGGAAATTCTGCAACCTATGATACTTTGAAGTGGCAGAAGGAAACATTGCTTCAAATTCATTGTAGAATTACATAAATGAATTTTGTTTTTACCCCTTCAGCCAGGAGTGAAATAATTAATCAACCTGAATCTAGAGATAGATCTTTTGTGGAGAAAGTGAGGACTGCAGATGCTGGAGATCAGAGCTGAAAATGTGTTGCTGAAAAAGTGCAGCAGGTCAGGCAGCATCCAAGGAGCAGGAAAATCGACATTCGGGCATCAGCCCTTCCTGAAGAAGGGCTGATGCCCGAAACGTCAATTCTCCTGTTCCTTGGATGCTGCCTGACCTGCTGCGCTTTTCCAGCAATAGATCTTTTGTGGACTTGATGATGGATAATACAATGCGATCTAACAGTGAACATGCTATAAAGAATGTTGAAAACCCATATTATAGCTGGCCTGCTGACAGTTAATGAACAGCTAATCAGCCATCTCGATTGTCAGGATTCAACAATGTCTATATTATATCCTTTTCTATTGATCGATTCCCAGGTCAGTCCTTCTTTTCAACAGAAACAGAATTTTGTAAATACAAAGTTAAAACTGCACAGATGGCTGGATTCTTTCTTAACGATTGTGTTTTGATCTTGGAGCAGTCTAAGAGGAGTCTTCTCTTACTTACTACGGTTTGGTCATTGCCTTCTTCGAGGATTTGATTTCGTAAATAACTTTTTCAAGGAAGGCTGTAACTTTAATCAGAGTGCAGGACACCTGCACCCACCAATATAAATCCACCTTGCTGAATGCAAACCTAATGAACATGTAACCAAATTATGACCCTCAGCCCATCACCACTTTCTGAAGGGCATCTTGAAATGGGCACTAAATACAGGTCCAGCGAGCAACATCCTCATCCCATGATTGAATAATAACAAACAAAAAGGGAATACAGCACTGAGCTGCTGGGTATATCCACTAGACATGAACACCTAGTATTTAAAAACCAGGTTTGAATCTCCAGTCACTGGAGTTGTCGAACTGGAGCATGAAACTTTTATCTTCTAAAATGCAGGAAAGCTTCCATGGAGCCAAAACTTTGTTTCATTTCTAGAATTTCTGAATTTAGAAATGTATTCAAGTATGTAAATTTCAGAATGGAACTGTAATGGAAAAGTAACATTTATTGTGAAATCTATAAAGGCATAGGGAAACAAAGAGGTAAGGGCCTGATTGAAACTAGGGGTAAGTATTGCAAACAAACAGAAAAATGTAAGGGCAAATCAACCTAACAGCAGACTTACAAGGCCAGTTAAACTACCATATCAACAGTCAAGGAATGAGAAAAACATCTCCATATATGGAAAGGAACTCGAATGTTCCAGGCTCCTCTCCTTGCAGGTGTTGATAAGAAGAAGCGAATTATAGTATAAAGGGAATATGTGAAAGCTATCAAGCACCCCTTACATGAGACATTTTGCCAATGTATTGGGTCCCTTTGCAGAGGTCTGAAATAAACTTTTTCTTTGCTCTTGCAAGCATTTGAGTTAAGTTGATTTAATTTCCACGACAGTAAACTTGGGGGCTTGCCCAGGAACCCACAACTGGGGAAGATGCTGAAGGTTCCTAGGAGGCATAGGCACCAGTGCCTTGAAGGACTTTCACTTCATCTCAAGTGCTGAATTGGCCCCTTTGTGCAAGAGGGCTGGGAATCTGTGGTGCGCCCCAGTGCCGGGGTCCGAATCAAATAGGGTTGGGGTAAGAGTCGTGGCTAAAGTAATCCTACATAGAGACTTGTTCTAAGAGTTTTAGATTACTTACAGTGTCGAAACAGGCCCTTCGGCCCAACAAGTCCACACCACCCCGCCGAAGCGCAACCCACCCATACCCCTACATCTACCCCTTACCTAACACTACGGGCAATTTAGCATGGCCAATTCACCTGACCTGCACATCTTTGGACTGTGAGAGGAAACCGGAGCACCTGGAGGAAACCCACGCAGACACGGGGAGAACGTGCAAACTCCACACAGTCAGTCACCTGAGGCAGGAATTGAACCCGGGTCTCTGGCGCTGTGAGGCAGCAGTGCTAACCACTGTGCCACCATGCCGCCCAAAAGAGAATAAATAAATTGGAAGGAGGGTCCAATGAACTCTTGCGTGGTATTCGAGCAAAACTCAAGGGAAAGGATTGCCGTCTCTAGAGTGTTTAAGACACAGCAAGTTTAAGGGTGCTTTTAGTCTTGGAGCTACCACTGGCTGAGTTGGACTCGCCAAAGACGTACCGGGTACGTGGTTTCTTGGTTTACGAAAACCAAGGTATTGAGGCGGATGCGCCCAGTGAGAGGGGACCTCCGGTGGTAAAAGCAAGTCATATTGGCAAAAAAGATAACAGTACTGTGTGTGAGAGAGAGAGAGAGAGAGAGAGAGAGAGAGAGATAAACACTTTTCCAGTAACGCTGAAAATGGGCTCCAGCAAGAGCAAACAAAAAGAGGGTCCAAAGAGGACTTGGAATGGTCAACCAAAAATATAATACGTGCTAAATAATTATGGCTCAGAGTCTGTAAAGCAGTTAGAATTGTGGATCAATGAATGTGGTTTTCCGGAGGGAGTAAGTTTTAGGAAAAGGCAGTTGGAAATACTGAGGTCATGGTTGGAGGAGTGAGAGAGAGAGAGAGGGAGATACGGAAGGGAAAAATAGAACCTGGTGAATTGGAGTGCTTATAACATGTGGAAGGCCGAGGCTGATATCAGAGAAAGGAAATCTTAAGTAAAAGATTGATCAAATATGCGTACAAATGCCAGCGCACATGCAGACATGCACGGAGACCAACCTAATGAGGCTGTATGGTGTCTTAAGTCTGTTCCAGATCCTAACATTGATGGCTGCCCTCCAAGACCAACGCCCCCCCCTACGAGATCCGCCTGGCGAAGATTCCAAGTCAGCGGCCGCCGCCTCAGGGTCTGCTGAATCATTGGTAGCATTTCATACCTGCAACAGATCGAAGCAAGAAGGCCAAGCGGAGGACAGCCACTCCAAGACGGAAAGGCATCCACGGCCTGTCCGCGATCACCCCACGACTGACGATGAGTCAGATGGTGAGAGTACTGATGCACGATCACCTAACCAGGTGGTTCTGCAAGCACCAATAGTTGAAGTTGCAGGTCCAGAAGGGTACCCGATGTTGGTCCACCAGCCATGGACCATGAAAGATTTGGAAAGTGCCTATGGGCAGTTACCTTACCCACGTGAGGTTGGAGGTAATAAGTTCACTGAAGAAGTGACAAGGTTCTGTACCGAGTTCCGCTCCATGTCACATGAGATGAGACGTCTCCTGGGACGAAAATTGGGGGCCGGTGTCACCAAAATCAGGTATAACTGACCAGCCGTAAACATCCAAGCCAGAGTAGCCAACCCACAAGCGGAGCGGCACAGAGACTTTAATGATTTGTCGCAGTGCTGGCAACCGCTTGTAGGGAGGCATTCCCAGTACGAATGGATATGACCAAAATTGCAATGTGTAAACAACGAGAAGGTGAGACAGTGTCCCAGTACCTTACGTGCCTCACTGAAGTCCATAATGCCCATAGTGGACTGACACCACCAGAGGACATAACGATGGCAGAAGTCATGCCGTATGAGGCACACCTGAGGAACAGCTTCATCAATGGAACAAAGGACGAAATGTCAAAAAAGGTCAAAGATACATGTATTATTTAGGACACGGGAAAGCTGAATTTGATAGAACAACATGTGATACATGCTGAAAAATTGTTGGCCCAAGAGAAGGACAAGCGGAAACTAAAGATGGAACAACAAGCACATAAAGCTCAGCTTACTATGATGCAAATGGTAGCCCAGGAGGTGCTGCAGGAAAAGAGAGAGGCAGAGGAAGAGGTCGCAGAAGAGGAACAGGTTGTGGAAGTGGTCGCGGAAGAGGCGCGGGCAGAAGTAGATCTGGTGGGTGCTTTGTTTGCGGAGCAATGGACCACTAGGCGAGGCAGTGCTCACACAGACAGCCTCAGTCAGCCCTGGAGGCTCTACAGCAGAATGACTGACAGGGAAAGGCTAAGGTGGAGGTGGGCAGCCCACAAAGGACAGGTAAGCCTCTTTACTTTATGCTTGGCTACAAAGACTCGCTTATGCTAATCTCTTCTACTAACTATATGGGCACTGAAACACATCCCACCTCCATATTGAGTGCTGAGATTGCAGAGCGTGGACCATATATTCAGTATAACGATGATATATATATAAGTCAATGCCTACCTCAATGTTATATGTGGAAGGTACACCAGCTACCTTTTTGGTAGATACAGGGGCAACATATTCAGTCCTTAAATCAAGCCAGTTCAGAGAGTCGCCGTCAATAAAGATGAGTCAACACCAATAAAGATAAGTGGAAGGTTCATGAAGTCAATGGGTGCATCAGGAGTTGTGATACGAGAGAGATTTATTGCATACCTGTTGTGCATAACCAGTAATGGGGAAACATTCCAATTCTCATTTTTGTTATCGGAATTCAGTCCTTTAAATCTGATGGCTCAGGATCTCATAGTGAGACTGGGGTTGGAGTTACTCAGTAACCCGATGGGCTTGCAGGTAATACGAAAAGAAGATTTACCAGTGTAGGCTGTAAAATACGACTCACGACCCCTGATGTATGTCTATGAGTGGCGATTAAGCCAGAGAGCGATATGTCCAGTGAGCGATTCACTCGCCCTAGAAGCAAGTAACCATGTTCATCCAATTAACACCAATTTTCTTGCTGGGGATATGCTGCACTGTACAGCACACATACACCACGATGGCATGACGAATCAAACGAGAGGGACTGGTTTAGGAGATTGGTTAAACCAGATCAGTTGTTATTGTGCGAATTTTATTGGAATGATCACAGATGTTTAGTCAGTGTGAACTAATCTAAAGTATCTGTGACGGCAAGTCGACCCTATCTTTTTGATGTGAAAGGCTCTTTTCCTCACGTGTCATTGGCGAAGGTGTCCAGTGACAGGTGGCAGGATTTGGGACCATGGGTACTAAAGGCACAAAAAAAAAGAAAGATTGGGTCTTAAGGGACGATGTGGGCATCTGGTTCAATGAAGATATGCGGACATATAGGAAGAAACTAAATTGGCTAACTCAGGCAGCTAGGGCATTCCAGGTAACCCCCACTAGCCCTGAAGAGCCTAGGAGGGTAGCCTGGCATTTTCCTAAGGTAGAAGTCTCGGACCCAAGATTGAGAAAGGTCCCTAACTGAGTTGTGGGCAAAAGGCAAACATGATGTGGGGCTCATCAGAGGCTGTGAACCCATAAGAATAACCCAAAGTCTGAGCATCATCCTTACAGAGCACAATACCCATTAGAATTCGAGGCTATAGAAGGAATTACTCCAGTCTTTGAATGTCTCCTAAAGGCTGGAATGATAATCCCCAGTGAAAACTCAACGGTGAGAACCCCTGCTTTTCCAGTCAAGACCTGCAGGCAGTCAATAATACTGTTGTTCCGCGCGTTCCAAATGTTCCCAACCCCTATACTATACTGGCTCAAATTCCACCAGACAGTAAATGGTTCTCTGTTGTGAATTTAGCAAATGTCTTCTTTAGTGTACTGGTGCACCCAGACAGTCAATTCTGGTTCGCTTTTTCATTCAAAGGGAAATCATATACCTTCATGCAACTTGTCAAGGACTGCAGATGCTGGAAACCAGATTCTAGATTAGAGTGGTGCTGAAAAAGCACAGCAGTTCAGGCAGCATCCGAGGAACAGGAAAATCGACGTTTCGGGCAAAAGCCCTTCATCAGGAATAGAGCTATATTAAATTCATTGATACGTGGGCGAAGGGGGATGAAGGTGAGTCCTTTGCTGAGGACTGATCGTTCGTCCTCAGTGAGGTGGAGATCTGGAGGAATGGTGAAAACATGGCAGGGTTGGGAGCTGGGACCCGGTGTGGGTGTGGAGCTGGGAGTGGGGTCGGAGCCTGTAACTGGAGTGGGTGTGGTGGTGGGGAGGAATGGGGGTGGAGTCATGAGCAGGGGTGGTGTTCCCCTCAGGGTTCTGGGGGGACAGGGATGGTGACAATGGGATCTGCAGGGAGCATGTCAGCAGAATGCAGGTGAGTGGCGTTGGTTGAGGCGGAAGTGGTTGCAAACACAGCAGTGGGGGGGAGGGGCGGAAGTCACTGAGCATGTGACATCAGTGATGATGTGAGGGGCGGAAGTGATCTCACGTGTAGTGCATGAGGAATTGTGAGGGGCGGATATGGCTGTGGAAGCAGCCATGATGGGGGCCAAAGTGGCGTCATTGATCACCGTGGGGATGGTAGCTGCATCAGCTACATGGCTAATGGCGTCGAAGCAGTTCCAGAGGCCGGGGGCATCTTCTGGAATGTTTGAAGAGCACTGGTTATGGAGGTGGGTAGATAGAAGTTTGTTGTACTTATAGTTTTTGATGTTTGAGACGGTATTGAAATACTGTTTGTTGAGAGTATGAATTCTCCTGAGAATATAGTAAAGGAGGGGTCCTTTGCAATTCTGAGAGAGTGTAGCCCTCAGCTGAGGCAGTGCTGACTGTAGAGAGGTTAGGTGCCGGCGCATTTCTGCAAGCGTGGAGCGGAGGATCTTGAAGGAGAACCATTGCTGGTGTTTTTGAATCTGTAGTCTGTACTGTTTGTCCTGTTTGGATCCGAACTCTGCTGGATTAAAGGTGGTCCGGAGTCCGTGTGGGATGAGTTGGTTATGGAAGCAGGCACTGAGGAAGCAAATGTTGCTGTGGTAGCGAGTTTGTTTCACGACATGGTTGAAGAGCTTCAGGGCAGAGGAAATGACCTGGGAGTTGCAGTGGGAGAGGGACTCCCTGAGATTCTTGTAGAGAGAGGAGGAAAACTTCTTCAAGGCAGGCATCCTTGCAGAGGATTTTCCTGCTCCTCAGATGCTGCCTGAACTGCTGTGCTTTTCCAGCACCACTAATCTAGAATCTGGTTTCCAGCATCTGCAGTCTTTGTTTTTACCTGGTCGATTTTAATCCTACTGTGAATCCTCTAATCTAGAATCTGCAACTTAAGGCTACTGTGAAGTCCTCCACCATATATAATAAGGCCTTATGTAGGAGTCTGGAAACTCTTGTTTTAACCCCGGGTTCAGCGCTTCTGCAGTTTGTAGACGATTGCTTAAAAGCAGTACCAAAAAAGGAACAATGTGAGAAAGATACCCTTGCGTTGCTCTGCTATCTAGCAAGGGAAGGGCACAAAGCTAGTCTCTAAAACTACAATTTGTACAACAACGGGTGAAGTTCTTAGGTCATTTAATATCTGAACAAGGGAAGGCCATTGGTCAAGATAGAGTTCAAGCAATCCAGCAAATTCCAAAGCCTCACACGAAGAAACAATTACTGTTCTTTTTGGGCATGTGCTCCTACTGTAGAACGTTTATCCCACATTACGTAACCCTTGAGGCTCCCCTAAGTGACATAGCCCATGGCAAAGGGTTGCCAGAGTCCATTGCAGTGAACCCCAGAGGCAGAGAGTGCCTTTGGTGAATTGAAAAAGGCTCTCCAAACTACACCTACGCTGGGGATTCCAAACCCAAACAAGCCTTTTGTACATACAGTAGATGGGAAGCATGGCTGCATGACATCTGTGCTGTAGCAGGATCATGGGGGATAAATTGAGGCCAGTAGCTTATTTTTCGGCTAAACTAGATCCCGTAGCGGCAGGATTGCCTAAATGCCTGCAAGTTGTGGCTGCAGCTGAAAAGGCTGTTGTAGCTTCCAGGGACATAGTCGGCTATGGTGAATTAACCCTACGGGTCCCACATGCAGTATCCTTACTGCTTTCCAAGCAAAAGACAGCACACATGTCAGCAGTACATTGGCTCAAGATACAATATTGTGTTATTGGAGATGCCTAACATTACAATAAAGCGATGTAACGTCCTTAACCCTGCTAGCCTTCTCCCCACATAGAAGGAGACAGAGACCCACATGACTGTATCGCTGTAACTAATGAAATTTGCAGCCCTAGACCAGACTTTCAAGATTCACCACTTCAAAATCTGGATATGGAGTATTTTGTGGATGGGTCAGAATTCAGGAGCAAGTAGACAGGCCAGAATTGTGTTGGGTATGCTGTAGTAACTACCCATGAGGTAGTCAAAATGGGATAATTCCCTTCTCATCTGTCAGCACAAGCAGCGGAGCTGATGGCCTTGACTGAGGTGTGTAATTTCCGCCTAAAATCTGGTTTCCAGCATCTGCAGTCCTCACTTCTGCCTGAGCTGTGTAAATTGGCTATGGGAAAGACAGTGAATATTTATACCAACAGCAGAATTGCATTCAGGGTTGTACATGATTGTGGAAACACAGGGGCTTCTTGACCTCCACCAGCAAGCCCATCACAGCGTGGCCTGATCTCTGACCTCCTGGAAGCGGTCCTATTGCCCAATGTGTGTGTAAATTTGAAGCCCACATGAAAAATAACAATTCAATTTCTCAAGGCAATGCAAATGCAGACTCAGCAGCAAGGACGACAGCCCAGCAGCCACCAAGTTTTACATGTGTATGACAAATATTTGTACCCCAACAGCTGACGTACAGGAGTTACAGTCGCAGGCCACGCTGGAGGAGAAGCGTGAGTGGACAAGGGCAGGGTGCAGCGTGAGGGAAGGGGTGTGGTATGGCCCCAATGGTAAACCCTGTCTACTGTGATCCTTATTCCCATTCTATGCCAAACTGACACACGGTAAGGACCATGTGTCAAAAGGGGGGATGTACGACAGTATTTCGGCACACTGGTACACCAGAGGATTTACTCATTACTCCCAGAAATATTGTGAACGATGTGTTATCTGTGCCACTAGTAATGTAGGGAGGGGAATACAGATGAGTCAGGCAGCACACCCCCAACCCCAAAGACCCTTTGAACATTTACAGATGGATTTTATTGAACCAACACCCAGTGAAGGGAAAAGGTATTGTCTGGTAATAGTTGATATGTTTCCAAATGGGTGGAAGCATTCCCCACGTCTTAACAGGATGCCAGTGCAGTAGCCAAGGCTTTGCTAACTGAAATAATTCCGAGATGGGGCATCCCTGAAAGGCTCAGTAGTGACAATGGGACACCATTTGTCAATAATGCCCTACAAGCAGATCAGTGATTACTTGGGAATAAACATGAGACAACACGGTGCCTACCACCCAGTGAGCGGTGGGGCAGTGGGAAGAGAGAATGCTACCCTAAAAATAAAATGGCAAAATGCTGTGAGGAACTGGGGGTGACAAGGACAAAGGCACTTCCAATTATGCTGATGTATATGAGATCTAGAAGGAGAGGAAGAGCCAATCTTAGCCTGTTTGAGATTTTGTTTGATAGGCCGCCCAATACAGGATTCTGGATTAGTGGTGCTGGAAGAGCACAGCAGTTCAGGCAGCATCCAAGGAGCAGCGAAATCGACGTTTCAGGCAAAAGCCCTTCATTAGGAATAAAGGCAGAGAGCCTGAAGTGTGGAGAGATAAGCTAGAGGAGGGTGGGGGTGGGGAGAAAGTAGCATAGAGTACAATAGGTGAGTGGGGGAGGAGATGAAGGTGATAGGTCAGGGAGGAGAGGGTGGAGTGGATAGGTGGAAAAGGAGATAGGCAGGCAGGACAAGTCCAGACAAGTCATGGGGACAGTGCTGAGCTGGAAGTTTGGAATGAGGGTGAGGTGGGGGAAGGGAAAATGAGGAAACTGTTGAAGTCCACATTGATGCCTTGGGGTTGAAGTGTTCCGAGGCAGAAGATGAGGCGTTCTTCCTCCAGGTATCTGGTGGTGAGGGAGCGGCGAAGGAGGCCCAGGACCTCCATGGCCTCGGCAGAGTGGGAGGGAGAGTTGAAATGTTGGGCCACAGGGCGGTGTGGTTGATTGGTGCGGGTGTCTCGGAGATGTTCCCTAAAGCGCTCTGCTAGGAGGCGCCCAGTATCCCCAATGTAGAGGAGACCACATCGGGAGCAACGGATACAATAAATGATATTAGTGGATGTGCAAGTAAAACTTTGATGGATGTGGAAGGCTCCTTTAGGGCCTTGGATAGAGGTGAGGGAGGAGGTGTGGGCGCAGGTTTTACAGTTCCTGCGGTGGCAGGGGAAGGTGCCAGGATGGGAGGGTGGGTTGTTGGGGGGGGCGTGGACCTGAGCAGGTAGTCACGGAGGGAATGGTCTTTGTGGAAGGCGGAAAGGGGTGGGGAGGGAAATATATCCCTGGTGGTGGGGTCTTTTTGGTGGTGGTGGAAATGTCGGCGAATGATTTGGTTTATGCGAAGGTTGGTAGGGTGGAAGGTGAGCACCAGGGGCGTTCTGTCCTTGTTATGGTTGGAGGGGTGGAGTCTGAGGGCAGAGGTGCGGGATATGGACGAGATCTGTTGGAGGGCATCTTTAACCACGTGGGAAGGGAAATTGCGGTTTCTAAAGAAGAAGGCCATCTGGTGTGTTCTGTGGTGGAACTGGTCCTCCTGGGAGCAGATACGGCAGAGGAGGAGGAATTGGGAATACGGGATGGCATTTTTTTCCTGTTCAGGTCCGAACTCTGCTTTACCTCGCCCAATACAGGAATTGACCCAAGACCTAAAGTAAGACAAATAACAGGCCACTGTGAGGATGAGATGTTATGTTACTATCTAAAACTCTCTACACTTCTGTCTCAAATACAGAATCAAGTGAAGGCAGCACTACCCCAACCAGCAGAAGGGAAACCGCACGATCTAGAACCTAGAGACTGGATAGTAATGAATGACTTCAGGAGGAAAAGCTGGAAGACGAAGAGGTGGCTGGGGCTGTTTCAAGTGCTCCTTAATAAAGGGAGAACTAGCCATTTGGATACAGAATTGGCTCAAAGGTAGAAGACATAGGGTAGTGACTGGAGGCCTGTGACCAGTTGGGTGCCACAAGGATCAGTGCTGGGTCCACTACTTTTTGTAATTTACATAAATGATTTAGATGCGAGCATAAAAAGGTACAGTTAGTAAGTTTGCAGATGACACCAAAATTGGAGGTGTAGTGGACAGCAAAGAGGATTACCTCAAGTTACAACAGGATCTTGACCAGATGGGCCAATGGGCCAAGAAGTGGCAGATAGAGTTTAATTCAGATAAATGCAAGGTGCTGCATTTTGGGAAAGCAAATCTTAGCAGGACTTATATACTTAATGGTAAGGTCCTAGAGAGTGTTGCTGAACATAGAGACCTTGGAGTGCAGGTTCATAGCTACTTGAAAGTGGATTTGCAGGTAGATAGGATAGTGAAGAACATATTTGGTATGCTTTCTTTTATTGGTCAGAGTACTGAGTACAAGAGTTGGGAGGTCATGTTGCAGCTGTACCTGACATTGGATAGGCCACTGTTGGATTATTGCACGCAATTCTGGTCTCTTTCCTATCGGAAAGATGTTGTGAAACTTGAAAGGGTTCAGAAAAGATTTACAAGGATGTTGCCAGGGTTGGAGGATTTGAGCTTTGGGGAGAGGCTGAACAGGCTGGGGCTGTTTTCCCTGGAGCGTTGGAGGCTGAGGGGTGACCTTACAGAGGTTTACAAAATTATGAAGGGCATGAGTAGGATAAATTGACAAAATCTTTTCCCTGGGGTGAGGGAGTCCAGAACTAGAGAGTATAGGTTTAGGGTGAGAGGGGAAAGATATAAAAGAGACCTAAGGGGCAACATTTTCACGCAGAGGGTGTGCGTGTATGGAATGAGCTGCCAGAGAAGTGGTGGAGGCTGGTACAATTGTAACATTTAAGAGGCATTTGGATGGGTATATGAATAGGAAGGGTTTGGAGGAATATGGGCCGGGTGCTGGCAGGTGGGATTAGATTGGGTTGGGATAGCTGGTCAGCATAGATGGGTTGGATCTAAGGGTCTGTATCCTTGCTGTACATCTTTCTGACTCTATAAGATCGCCAAAAGAGCCATGTGGATACATGCCAGCCTTTACAAACGTGTAGCTGGACCTGAGGAGACATCGGACAACACTGGAACCAAATAAGTGCAAGTAGTGGCTAGAAGCCTCATACAAATATTGGGCTGCCCCAGCTCACACTGTTGGATCCTACACGCTCTACTGGCCATACTGATAGTGCTTTGTATAGGACCCTGCTTGTGTACCTGCCTATGGTATTTGCTTACGAGTGCAGCAGAATACCAAATATAAAACGATCAGGGGCTCCACAGCAGGAAATCCGATTGCATGGATCCCACCATTCAGTAACATTAAAGTATGTGATGAGTGAAAATGGGCTATGTGCAGGGCACACCAGAGCAAGTGACAACACCACCAGAAAGCTGTGTTGCAGGTAGATGGTGTCTGAGGAAAGGCCTGGTGCTCTCTAAGCAGCTTGATCTGGCTCTGTATATTTTTATGTCATCGTTGTCATAAAATTACAAAAAAGGGGGGAAAATGTAATGGAAAATTAACATTTATTATGAAATCTATGAAGGCATAGGGAAACAAAGAATTAAGGGCCTGACTGAAAATAGGGGCAAGTATTGCAAACAAACAGAAAAATGTAAAGGCAAATCAACCTAACAGCAGACTTACCATATCAACAGTCAAGGAATGAGAAAAACAACTCCATATATATGGAAAGGAACTCGAATGTTCCAGGCTCCTCTCCTTGCAGGTGTTGATAAGAAGAAGTGAATTATAGTATAAAGGGAATATGTGAAAGCTATCAAGCGCTCCATACATGAGGCGTCTTGCCAATGTATTGGGTCCCTTTGCAGAGGTCTGAAATAAACTCTTTCTTTGCTCTTGCAAGCATTTGAGTTGAGTTGATTTAATTTCCATGACAGGAACACAATAGTTTAAAAGCTCTGACTGGAATGAAAATTGCATGGATGCCACAACTTACTGTTGCCAGTTTCTAACATAGAAACATAGAAAATAAGAACAAGAGTAGGCCATTCAGCCCTGCTTTTCAATCTGATCATGGCTGAACATCCATCTCAGTACCCTATTCCTGCTTTTGTCCCATACATTTGATCCCTTTGGCCCTAAGAACTATATCTATCTTCTTCTTGAAACACTCCCATGTTTTGGCCTCAACTGCTTCCTGTGGCAGAGAATTCCACAGGCTCAACATTCTCTGGGTGAAAAAAAAGTTTTCTTCATCTCAGTATTATATTTATATATTCATGTTCCCTCAATGAGAAACTTAATGCTGCACTGATAAAAAGAGCTCCGAAGGCACTTACAGTAATGGAATTCTGGTATTGTGTTGCAACTGAACGATATAAGTAAAGCTGGCATTTAGTGATTCCCTCCCATTTCCAACATTTCAAAGTCTTCCTGACCTAACTGATCTTGTTAAAAATGACTTATGGATAATAATGTTCTTGAAATCCATGTGCATGATTGGGTTGTGGCCCATAAATCAAGACAATGGCTAATTTCAAGGTATAAGGTAAAGCTTACTGTTGTCAAGAGAAAGTTGTCTGTGAAAAATATTGCCCCCCAATGCTAAAAATATACATAAAAGGGCCTATATTCATTATGTTGTTAGTTTATTTTACGTGGCTCTGGGCATCAGGTTGTTAATTAAGAACATAAGTAAAATATTACTGTTTCTTTTATTTTGTTATTTTCACTGATGGTCCACTAGTTCCTTGGGGAGATGAAGTCCAGACTTCACATTGAATATACTTCCATTGTGTTATGTGGGATTGCCAACATGTTAAACGGTATAGGCTTCAAACAGACCTATCTATTCAGGACTGGTATTCCTGAGTCCATCCTCAGAATCAGAATAGTGCTCTAGCACAATCTGCACACCCAGGCATATTCTCCAGTCTGCCACTACCATCAAGCCAGGGGATCAATCCTGATTCAATGTAGAGTGCTGGAGAGTATTTCAGGAACAGCACTAGGCAGACCTTAAAATCAGGTGTCAGTCTGGGGAGCTACAAAGCAGGACTACTTATGGGCCAAAAAGCAAGTGATAGACAGAGCTAAGGTCATTCCACAACCAAGAGTTAAAATCTAAGTTCTGCAGTCCTGACACATTCAATTGTAAATGGTAGTGGACAACTGAACTCACCTGAGGAGTAGGCTAGACAAATGTCCCCATCCTAAAATGATAGGGGAGTCCAGCATATCAGGATGAAATCTAAGTCTGAAACATTTGCAACAATTTTCAGTCAGAAAACTGAGCAGATTATCCATCACAGCCTCTTCCAGAGATCCCCAGTCTTCCTCTCCACAGAAACCTTTATTCAACCAATTTGGTTAATTCCATATAATATCAAAAAATAGCTGGGGCTTTGGATACTGCAAAATCTATGGGCTCAGACAACATTCTGGCAATAGTACTGAAGACATGTGTTCCAGTACTTGCTGTGCTCCTAGCCAAGTTGTTCCAGTATAGCTTCAACACTGGCATCCACTCAACAATGAGGAAAACTGCCTAGATATGTCCTGTGCACAAATAGCAGGACAAATGCAACCCAAACAGTTACTGCCCCATAAATGTTCTCTCACTCAACCATAAAGTGATGGAAAGTGTCATCAACAGTTTTATCAAGCAGCATTTGCTGAACAATCTGGTAAAATTCCAGCCTTTGTTGTTTTGATATTTGAACAGAATAATAAATTTGAATGTTTTTTTAAAAATCTGAGACTTTTCATGAGAAATCTTTCATGAGGTATAGATAGCTAGGGCCAGTATTTGTTGATCACACCAAATTGCCCTTGAGAAAGTGTTGGCAAGATGCCTTCTTGATTCACTGCAGTCCATGTGGTGCAGATACACCCACAATTCGAGATATCAGTGGGCTCCACACATACCGCCCCATTCCCAATGTCACAATCATCTATTCCAGGGACCTCACCTGGAAAGCTCATAAGCATAACTGACTAGGCTTCCTGCTTAGCAAGTGCCCCACCTTCCAGTGGGTCAATATCAGTGGTGGTGGTGGAATGAGACAGTAATTGTCCTCTTAAAGGCCTCAATTGACGACATAGCAGGCAAGCCAGCCATTAGTTTCCTAACCACAGACTTAATTGGTAGTGGAGACTCCACCTGCCTTCCTCCAACCCAAGTAAATGTTATAGGGAGGGCATTCAATTCTGCTGCAAGGCTACATGCAGCGTTATCTCAACAGCATCCACATTTGGCTTGGGAAGTGGTAGGTGGCATATGAGCTGCACAACTGTTAGGCAATAAATATGTCCTATAAGGAAGCAAATAACCAACTCTCTTTGATACTCAAACTGAATTGGCCAAGCTACATTATTATTGTGACTACTAGAATAGATCAGTGGATGAGTATTCAACAGTGGGTGGTTCATCTTTTGGTTACTAGACATTTGAATATCACCAACAAAGGACAAGTGAGGTGTGCAATGGAAAACTGTCAACTTGTTTGAATCTTGACACAATCCAGGACAAGGCAGTTCATTTGATTGGCAACCCATTCTCAGATTTAAGCATCCACATCCTCAGCATACCATGGTTGAAGGGTACATTAACTTTTTGATGCTCTGTACGAACTCACCAAGGTGTGTTCAGAATCAATTCACACCTAAAAGGAAATGGACTGCAGGTGAATGTAGACACTGTCACCTCTAGGGTCTTTGTCTCAAAGTCACCCACTCTTTTGGCCTACAAATATATATCATCATTTATTCATTATCACAGGGATAAAATCCTCACAGCTCCACTTAACAATGTAAAATATAAAATAAAGAGAACAATTCTCCAGGTGTTGCAGAAACCTGAGTTTTACAATCTTCATAGAAAGAGTTAATGTTTAAAGTGACAGCACAAAAAGGTTTCATATTTTTAAACAGTAACAAACTTTATTATATATTAGACAGTGTAAGCTTAACTACCTTGCAACTACAGTTTACAAAGCATTATGCTTTAATTGTAGTACTACTTGCCAATACCTCCAGAGATTCTCTTACATGTTACAAGATTCTTCATGTTTCATTCATTTTTCTGGGACAAATGTAAAAGTATGCCATAGTCCTCCAGTGGTAACTGTAATCCTCCTCAATTTCAGCTTTTCTCTGAGATAAGAGTTTACAGGTATCCTTCCAATTGTTCTTTTAGCTAAGCAATCCTTCAACTTTTGTTTAAGACTTCACAAAGTGGATGCTTCAACTCCTTGTTCATTTGCAGCATTCCAAGATTTCTCTGCTAACACAATTGAGAAATACTCTTTGTTTACAAGGTAACTTCACCTTCGATCAATCTGGCAACTACATATATGACTTGAATTATTCATTGAACTAAAGCTTACAATAATCTAGGATAGAAGACCTCTTGTTTATTTTTTTCATACCTCTACCTCTGGCCTTGAAAGAAAAACACCAGTTACTGAACTTTAAGCTTGTTTGAATCACATTCACTTGAGATGCATTCTAATTTCTTAATCAAATGTTTGCATTCATCTTAAAATTAACATTTTAATTCCTAAATTAAAAGTTCTATTCTAAAACATGTCTGGAGGATTTACAAGGATGTTGCCAGGGTTGGAGAATTTGAGCTATGGGGAGAGGCTGAATAGATTGGGGCTGTTCCAATGGATACATTGGAAAAGCTGAAGTTGATCTCAAGGAACAGAACATTTATATGAGATTTGATGGAGGTATTCAAAATTATGAGTGTTCTTGACAGATTAGATAGGGACAAACTATTCTCACTTATTTAAAGATGAATAGCAAAATAATCACTGGTATCATAAGGAAAATCTTTCTTTTATGCAAGAAGTAGTTTTAATTCAGAATGCACTCCCTGAAAGAATTGTGGGGCAAGCCAGCTTTCAAAAAGCAAACTTGATATGCTGTAGAGAAACAAAACTTTGCACACTACAGAGAAAGGGCAGCGGAATATGATAACTAACTTTCTCTTGAAATGAACAGAATGGACTTGATGGGCTGAATGGTCTTCTTTTGAGTAGTTATCATTCTATGATTCTCTATGCTGCAGCATCTTCCTCCCACCTAAATTAGTCCCTACCCATTGTATGCTATCTTGTATTGGAAGCAGAAGAGAAATAATGTAAATGCCAAGTGTAAGTAAAAGGTACAACAAATGTCCAATCTGCTCAATATCATGGGTCCAAGACTCATACACATGTTATATTTGGCAAACAGTAATGGTGGATAGCATTATCTTGACTGATCTTGTCATATTTGAATAACTTTTCTGAATTTGGAACCAGGCATGGATATAGCATTGAATCATCTTCTCAATGGTTTTCTCTCTTAAAGCTGTGTTTAGAACAACAAACGTGCTATCACTTTGTGTTGCACATCTTCCAGCAGCACCTCCAGCACCGCATTAGAAAACCATAATGTTTGGACACCATATGCTGCTCCAAGCAAGCGTTACAAAGTCTATTGCTGACAAAAAAATGTATCTACAGTGGTACCAAATTTCTCAATTCTGAACAACCCCATTTCATTTGATAGATCAGAATCATTTGCTCACTGTGAATGAGCAATAGCATCTGCAGTTGGATGATTTGTTCAGAGGCCATAGTATGTGACTTGAGCTTCTACCACTTGAACTAGATTATTGATTGCAACCACCCTCATACTCATTACAAAGGCCTGACTTTGTATGTTTAGTTACCAACCTGTACTGAAATGTTAAATTTTATTTTAATTGCTTGTTTAATAGCAAATTAAACCAAATTAAAGCTAATCCTCAATAATTGTTTAAACAGCATAACCTTCTGGAAGGTGCTTCAAGTTTACGTTTTAACATTCTTCTCCATTCTTCTCATGATAACCAGCATTTTATTGTTGCTATTTTGATAAGCAGTGGAAATATGTGTTAATTACCTTATTAAAAGTATTTGAATTTAAAACCTCTATAGATTTCCCTTTGAACTTTCCTATTCTAGTGAAAGTAATCTCAGGTTGTTGGCATAAATGTGTTCTGTTCAGATGTAGTGTCAGACACATTTGGCAGCACACCCCTGATCTGGACAGGGCTATTTCACTGCCAGGTAGATAAATCATTTCAGCTGAATTCCCAGTGGCTAGCTCACAACTAAATAGCAATGCCTGCTGAACATTTGCCTGTGTAAACATTTGTTAAGTGTATGACAGGTTTTACTGCTATTATCCTTGGTGTCGGTAATCTTGTCAGCAGTTATTCTACAGTTTTATAATTGCCACTTAGGTTAAGTGACTGGAAGACTGTCAAGACCAATAGAACCAAACAACTATTCAAATTTTCAAACTTGAGTGAAGACAATTAGTGCAGTGATTTGTAGGGCAAAATTGTGTCATTTTGTACAGCCAGCTGGGTACAACAAAATTACTGTGTCTAACATTTGTTTTCCTTTGATTTGCAGACCTCCTGATATTCTGCAATAAAAACATTCTAAATGTAGTGATCATTTATAAAATATTTGTTTTTGATGCTTGTGAGCGGTTACTTTCCCTAAGCCTGCAATAAATGAAAATAGGATCAGCATGCAATTAACAATGAACATCTGTCCACAACAAAGTGCAGCAGATAAATCAATGTTGAAATATTTCTCATCATTTAGTCCTATTAAGGTTTCATATATTCTTAGTAGCAATTGTCTAGGATGAAGTGATAGTTGAATTGTACTTACACAGGAGAAATATATTCTAAAATAGCATACTATAAGATAATATTATTTGATTTTCTAGATATTATGCAGCAATACATATCTCTGTGGTAAGCCTCAATTGCTGGCAAGGCATGAACACAATCAGATCCTGTGCCTTACTGTAAATGAAAAGAAGGTCCATGATGCATTTAATTATCCAAAAACTCTGCTGCAAAACATCTTGCCGCAGTATAATCACTACCAAGTTTGATAATGCAGTGAAAATTAAGTTGCATGCAGGCATAATCTACCAATCCAGAGGCTTTCATGCTATGACACAAATAGGGAAGAACTAAAGCACTGGCTGGCATTCTTGATGACAGGTTTTAGTTTTGCAGTAAATAAAGCCATTTTAAATACTTTCATGCAATATAATCAGATCTGATGGAATATATTTTTGGATTTCCTGACTGGTAGGAATGGGACCGAGCACTCCAAAAATGGTGGGACTGACTCACCATCCCTTTTGTGATACCGCTTTGCTAAAGGCCCCCAGTCAGCTGACTAGACCCTAGACCTATGTCAGGCATTTGATTTGCAGATCCTGCAACAAGCTTTGCTAGTTTAGACAGTGCGTGTGCAAAATGTACATTTCATTTGCTTCAATCAGGTGGCTGTCAAACTAAACCATAGCCAATAGATAATTCGGTGTTTATTTCCAAGGGGCTGGGGGAGTAAGAATGATTCTCTGAGTTTGCAAAACAGTGCTGTGCTACAGAACACCATATTGTCAATTTGGAATCTTTCCTGTCATATCATTTTAATAACAGTACCAATGTTAATGTGAATCTTGATGAAGAATTGCAGTTAACATAATATCATCCTGAAATGGGTAAGCAAATGTAGTGAGTAATTACATCAGGCTTGAAGTTCTACCAGCTGCCTTTTTAACAGGCTATAGGAGAGTTAGGGAATTCAAATATGATGCAGAAGAATTATTTCAATTAACTTCAATTTGTGTCTCTCAATCCAAAAGTATAATCACTCAATATTTTAACTCTTGAATTGCTAGGCTTCCACCCGAATATTTCATAGCTCAGTTTTGTTTTGCTTTGCTTAGGCCCCCTGTTATAGTGACTTTTAACATTTGATTTGGATGTTATGAAAGATTTTACCTGAATTTTACTCCATATTCTCAGTAAGCATTCCTTACATGTGACATGGAACAGAGAATTGGGAATGAACGTCAGTGCTTCTCATTTACAATGCTGTCTATTTGGCAACATTGTGCCTGGTACACAACCCCAAAACTTTGCTTCTGTCATGCGCATTGTTTTCTAAATTCATTACAATGGTTTAAAGTTGTTCAAAACTGAAACAGCACAATTGTCTTCCTTTGTCAATACATGAAACTGAAGCTATGTGCTATCAATATCTTCATGATCCCAGTCAAAATATCTCTGTTATCCATATAATCATGCACATAGGTGGCCACTTGCCAGTTCATTTTACGGACATTGATTTAATTCTTACATTCTACAAGTGGGAAGATATTGAGAGAGGAGTACATCTTCATACATCCTTGAAGATGGCAGTTAGGAGGTAATGTGCTAATGAACGCATATGGAATGCCATAACCTTCCTGTGCTTCACTATTCAAATTGTGATTTTCTAAATCTTTTCCTGCATCAAAGATTTGACAGCAATTTGCATAAACAGATTGCACCCCTGCTTTTAGGTTACAAACTGAGACCTGCATCTTTTGCTCCCTGCTGCACTGATATTAACAGAACCAAAATAAACAGTTAACACCAGGTGTGGTAAACCACATGATGTTCACCACATCAAATGGTGAAACATAGGCATAAAACCAGGACAATCGGTATAGGCTAAATTACTGGTCATATTTATTCACAAACTAGAGAACTCATAGAAGTGAAAATTTAGGCAAAATACCATACTAACAATTTCCATCACTTAATTGAGATCACTGTTTGACCAGCCTTTTATTCATCTAACAAGCTTTTGAAAGCAAAAATCTATAGTTACAAATACATACTGTTTTCCTTTTGGAATGCATTTTACATGACTTTTGTGGTATTGGATGCTGCCTGAACTGCTGTGCTCTTCCAGCACCACTAATCCAGTATTTTGTGGTATTGACATGATATATATTACTGATATTTCTTGCAAGATTGAATCTTATGCAGATGACAAGCATTTTCTTTAATGGTAATATTGCTTGTAAATTTCAATAAATTGAACAAAGAAGTATCCATGATATTTTACCCCATCATAATAACAATAATCTTAAATAAAAACAATCTACAGATGATGGATGATCTTTGTCTGTCCATCACATTTGAGAACAAAAGTGGATACTTTCGACAGTTAATTCATTATCACCTGTTTGCAGTCTGAATCAATATTATAAAGCTACTTCATCACTGTCCTCTCATTCCAAAAAGGGTGGATTAGAGAACTGTGATATGTTATTCATAATCAATCTTTCATATGATGGGACTAGCCTATTAATCAGAAGAAGATTATTAAAGCTTGACCTGACTTTAAGGATGCAATAACTTAAATGTTAGTGGAAATCAGCAACAAGGAATAGTAGCCACACCATTCAAGGACAATGAGGATGGGCAATAAATGCTGGCCTTAACCAGAGACACTCACATCCCAAAATCAAGTACAGTATATGAAAGAAGTGACCCCTAGTGGAGATATCATTGAAATAAATGTCACTGTTAATATTACGTGGATGGAAATCATTAATGTAAGTATAATATTAATAGAACATTTTGTGTAAAGATTGCATATCTAATCTTTCAGAAAGTCATTTTTGCTGCCTGATGTGTGGTAGAGTCAGATGTCCACCTCCCTGCCTGCCCAAATAATGATAACTTTGAAACTCCAAGGGATGAAATCATTTGCATAATAGGCAAAAATCTGTATAATGTATACAGCACAGACATTTGTCAACAGATATGTCTAGGACGTTGAAGTGGTACTTTGCCATCTCTTTGAAGGAGACTTCTCTAAATGAGGATGGAAAGTTTAATTAGATAAGAGTATGTTTTTACTATTGCTGCATGAGTAATTTCCATTAGGAAATGTGCATCGTGGGCCCTGCTTTTGCCTGACTGTAATTCCAGCATTGTAAACAATTTGTATTAGGATTTCTGATGGATGATGTCATTCCATCATCTAATCTTCTTCTCTGGTGGGTTGGGGGGGGATTGGAAGTTGCTGGAAAAAGAACATTACTAACCAGGCAGAGACTTGGTGAAACAAGGTACCATACTAAATATAAAATGAAAGTTTTGAGTACTGGAGTAAAGATGTCTTGCTGCAATTATATACAGCCTTGGCAAGACAGCATCTGGATGCTGTATAGTTATGGTCTCTTTACCTAAGGAAGAATAATTTGGCCATAGCATGAGTGGAATGAGATGCACCAGACTGATTCTTGATATGATAGGATGAGCTCAAAAGGAGAGATTGAGGAGACTGAGCTTGTGTTTTTTTGGAGTTTCGAAGAATGAGAGGCGAGGTCATTGAAACATACAACATTCTAACAAGATTTGACAAGGTAAATGTTAAGAGGGACACTGTCTTGAAATAAGGACAGCTTAAGTAAGATTGAAATGAGGACAAATTTCTTCATTCAGACAGTGGTGAAGCTTTGGTATTCTCGACTGCTGGAAATTGTGGAAGTTCAATCACTGAGGACATTCACCATAGAAATCAATAGATTTCAAGATATTAAATACAGCAAAACATATGGAGATAATTTGAAAAAATGATGTTGAAGTCGAAAATCTGCCATGATCTCGAGAAGTGCTACAGCAGGGTCAATAGGACCAAAAGGCATACTCCTGCTTCTATTACTAAGTTCCAATAGGACCACAAGACCATAAGAGGTGGGAGCAGCCCATCGAATCTGGTTCACCATTCAATCATGGCTGTTAAGTTTCTCCTCTCCGGCTTTCTCCTCATGACCCTTCCTCCCCTTGACACTCAAGAACCTGAATGTTCAGATTCAGACTACTTTGGAGCGTGGTTTATAAATTGATGTGACATATAACACAACACAATATTTTTAGTTTGATCAACAATTATGTAGAAGAAACACCTCTCACCTCCTCTCCTGCTAAAAGAAATTGGACAATTTAACAAATATCAGAAGGCAGAGGCTCCAAAAATGAAGGGCTTATGCCCGAAATGTCAATTCTCCTCCAAAAATATTCCACACTTCCATCATACAGAGACCAGCACATTCGTGCAAATATCTGGGCTGAAGCATTCACATTAATCTTTAGCCAGAAGTACCAAGTGAATGAAATATCCCAGCCTTCTCCTGAAATCCAGTTATCGCAGATGTCAATCTTCAGATAATTTGATTCACACTATTAGGAATAGTCGGCATGGCTTTGTGCATGGGAGATCATGCCTCACAATTTAGTTCGAGGTCTTTGATGAAGTGACCAGGAAGGTTGATGAGGACAGGCCAGTAGACGTAGTCTATATGGATTTTAGTAAGGCCTTTCATAAGGTTTCGCATGGTAGGCTGCTCTGGCAGGTTAGATCGCATGGAATCCAGGGAGAGCTGGCAAATTGGATACACAGTTGGTTTGATGGTAGGAAGCAGAAGGTAATAGTAGAAGAATGCTTGTTGGACTGGATGTCTGTGACTAATTGTGTGCCTCAGGGGTCAGTGCTGGGCCCATTACTGTTTGTTATCTATATCAATGATTTTGATGAGAATGTAGAAGGCATGATTAGTATGTTTGCTAATGACACTAAAATAAACAGTTTCATGGACAGTGAGAATGGTTATCAGAAATTGCAACAGAATCTTGATCAGCTGGGGAGGTGGGCCGAGAAATGTCAAATGGAATTTAATATAGATAAGTGTGAGGTGTGGGCCAAGTGCAGGGAAATGAGGTTAGCGTGGATGAACATTTTGATCAACATGGTCCAGTTTGGGCTGATGGACATGTCTATGTCCTCCAAGGCTCTATGACTATGCAAGGTAGCTGAAGACATTGGAAACTGCAAAGACTGTGGGTCCTGACAAAATTCTGGCAATAGTACTGAAGATTTCTCCTCTTGAAGTAGCCATGCTCCTAAACAAACTTCTCCAGTAGAGTTGCAACACTGGCATCTAATTGGCCATGTGGAAATTTGTGAAATGTAAAAAATATATTCATCAGGTCTTGGCCATGTAAAATACCTATTTATCAATGCACATGTTTTCCATATTTCTACAAGTCCTGGCATCAGAATTTCACATGATTATCTCTTTACAATATCTGGGCTGTACCACTATTTAATGAACAGCTATCCATTATTTAAATGCAGATCTGCAAGGATCTCTCTATTTCCTCATGAAAACTCTTTATAATATAACATTGTAACTCCTACAGCCTTCATTTAAAACTGACAATGCTAACCTATTTAGCTGTTGGTTTGCTTCCTGCACTCAAATAACAAAGATATGTCAAACACTTCTTTTGATTTATCCTTATCTCTATATAGAGTTTAAGCTATTCAAACATATGCTCATTCTACCACTGTGACTTCTGATAATAAACTCTGTTTGGCCTTTGTTATGGTCACTGCACACATTGGAAAAATACCTAGAGCCAGTTTTTGTGACTGTTTTCTCTCTCTCTTTAGCCTCAATTGGATTTTCTGTGATTCTAGGCAAAGGTGTAGGTCTCACTCCTACTAAATCAGTCCCCAGCAGTGAATCAACTGTCTCCACAGCTAATTTCATATTTACCAGATTGCCACTAGTCCAGACAACAAATCAGACTCCTGTTGACTTTGTACGCCCATCCCACATATCAACATGTGGACTTTCATTGGACTCTCTGGAAGGAAATTGAAATCCTTCATTTGAAGCAAGAGGATTATCTTATTTTTAGATTTTAAAATAATCATAGCCTTCATTTCCCATATATACTTCTGTACTCACAGCTGTATCTACTTCTGATCTCTTAGTTGAAAATAAAGCTACAATCTTCTCTGTGGCCTTTTAATTCCAAATTGTCTAACTTATTGAAGATTATCTAGCTTCCCATTTTATTTTTCTCTAGTTTCCTAATATTACCTATTATGGGTGCTTGTTCCATCTGCTTGCCACCCTTTTGTTAAAGATGCTTCCCCCGATTTCCTATGCATTTATTGATAATATTAGCTTCCTGGCTGCTAGTTACAGTTGCTCCCGCAGGTGAAAATATTTTCTTCACAGCCACTTAATCAAATCCTTAAAGTATTCTGATATGTTTTTGCTCAGTCTTAAAAAGAGCCCTAATTCATTAAGCTTTTCCTAATTAGTATAACTATTCAGTTTAGATATTATCATTGTGAGACTCTTTTGTGCTGTCACTAATATCACTATATTCTTCTCACTACCTGAGAATTATTGTGTTCACCAGATTCCAATTATGGTTTAAATAAAAGGTCGTTGTGTTTCAGGTTCAAAGAGTGATGCGAAGAGTGTTTTTAGACTATTCAGCCTCAGACAGCCACCAGGTAGAGGAATGGAGTTGTTGGTTTGGCTTCTGTTCTCCACCACAAATTATGTGGTTCTTCCTAATAATTTGTCAGAGGATCTAAGTTCATGCAAGTCTGGATGTTGTATCAAATAACTGCCAATTTAGTGTAGGTGTTGAGAAGGAAGGTGATGAGGTAGAGCTGGGTATTGTTATTTTATATCCGGACAATGTTTTCAGACAATGTGTCCTAAGAGCCCTATGTAGATGTAAAATTTGAGTGGGCTAAGTCGAGATCCTAGAGGGACACCAGAATTAATAAAGCAATGTTTCAATGATAAGTATCGCATATTGATTCTTTGCCATTTACTACGATGACAAAAGTAGATCTGAGGCCCATAATTGGAAATTTAGGTAATTTACTGCCTGACAAATAGTTGCTGAGAGACCAAATTTCCAGGCCCACATCCCCACAATGATGCCGGGAACCAGCTGGGTTTACAGCTAAACATTGTAATTGTGTTGCAACTCAGCCAACATTTTAAACAACTCTGACTTACTATATTGACCAAACAAAGTAATTAGTATGCATTCATTTTCCTGCATACTACAGTGAATTAAAGCCATTTTAAAATTACATGCATCAGATTAAATCTTGAATAGATTATTTTCAGATGGAAACAAAACAACATAAAAATGTAAGAAATAGGAGCAGGATTAAGACATTTAGCCCTTCAAGCTTGCCCAGTAATTCAATAAGATTGTGGCTAATCCAGCCAAAGTCTCAACTCCTCTTTCATACCAGCTCATTATATTGCTCCACAATTCCTCAATATTACAAAACCCCATCTACCTCCCCTTTAAAATACTTTCAGTGATCTGGCCTCCACAACTCTCTTGAGAGAGAATACTAGTATTCACTGCTGTTTGGGAGATGAAATCTCTTTACATCTCAGTTATAAATGAGTGGCCCCTGCTCTATAACTATGTCTCCTGCTTTGAGATGTCTCCACTAGTGGAAACATCTTCTCAATATCAACCCTGTGAAGCCCTGTCAGAACCTCGTATGTTTCAATAAATCATCTCTCAAATCTTCTAAACTCCAATGTAGGCCCAACCTGTTTAGTGTTCCTTATAAGTTAATCCCTTCATCCAAGGAACCCAGCTGTGTGAATCAGTTGAGTGAAATGCCACATCCCCACAATGTCAGTATATATTTTCTGAAGTACACGGAACAGTATTTACATAGTACTCCAGATGTGACCTCACCAACACTGAACAGTTGTAACAAGACTTCCTTATTTTCAAACTCCAACTGTGTAGCAGTAAAGCCAAAACATTCAGTTGCCTTCTTAGTCACCGGATTCTCCTTTATCAGCACTGTTCATTTCCCAAACAATAGATGTTAGACAAACTGACCTATTATTTCCTGCTTTGTCTAGGAGAAAGTGAGGACTGCAGATGCTGGAGACTAGAGTTGAAAAATGTGATGCTGGAAAAACACAGCAGGCCAGGCAGCATCTGAGGAGCAGGAGAATTGACGTTTCGGGCATAAGCCCTTCTTCAGGAAGAAGGGCTGAAGAAGGGCTTATGCCCAAAACGTCGATTCTCCTACTCCTCAGATGCTGCCTGGCCTGCTGTGTTTTTCCAGCATCACATTTTTCAATTCCTGCTTTGTCTCCCTTCTTTCTTGAACAGAAGCATCACATCAGTGATTTTCCAATCAACTAGAACCCTCACAGAATCCGGTGAGATCTGAAATATTTCAATCAATGGCTCCACTACCTATGCAACCACTTCCTTTACATCATTGGGGCCTGGTGATTTGTCTGCCTTCAGATCCAGTTGTTTGTCAAATACTTTGTCCCTCATGATAGAGACTGTTACAATATTATTCCTCCTATTAGCATCTTGCTTAACTGATATCTTTGGAACATTTATTGTGTCCTCCACCAAGACCACCAATGCAACTCCTTTAAATTATCTGCTATTTCCCTGTTCCAATATTAATTTCCCATTTGCATCCTCTAAGAATCCTACCCTTACTCAAGGAATTATCTTTTTTTAATATGCTTTCAGCAGTTCTTACTGTTTATTTTTGTAATTCTTGCCAATTTATTTTCATAATTAATCTTTTCCCTGCTTTATTAACTTTTTTAATGATTTGTTGCTGGTTCCTAAAATAATTCCCAATTCTCTGGTCTACTTTAGGCTTTGTAATCCTTAGTACTTGATTGGATATGCACTTTGATGCCTTTGTTAACCACAGGTGGTTCACCCTTCTCTTCCAATCCTTTTTGTTTTGACCATTTAAAATTTTTGCCAAGCCTAAATGTACAGCACTACTCATCCATAGACTTTCCCCTTAGTCAATTTCCCAGCTGCTTCAGACAAATTTTTCTTCATACCTCTATTGCTACCCCAAAGAGGATCCTTAACTAGATGTTATTAATCCTGCCTCATAAAATGTTATTAGAACTAAAATAGCCTTATCCTGGGTAGATTCTGAAATATACTGCTCTCAGAAGCAATCCAAGATGCACTGTATAAATTTATCTTCCATGTTACCCTTGCCAATCGGAGTTATCCATACAACATCTAAATTAAAATCAGCTATGAAAATCATGGTGCTCTTCTTACATGTCTCCATTATTTTCCAAGGTATAATTTGTCCTACAGTGAGGCAACTCTTTGGGGGCCTATAGACAATTCCAAAAATATGACTTCATTCCTTTGTTATTATTTCTTATTTCCACCCAAATTGATTCCACATCATGATCTATTGCACCTATACCACAACACACCACCTCAATGATATATTCCTTTGTTATGAAAGCAACCCCATCTCCTTTTCGTTTTTGTTTATTCTTCTGGAATGTCAAGTACCCTTGAATAGTGAGTTCACAGTCTTTCCCATCCTGGCACCACACCTCTGTAATAGTTATCAAGTCATATCTATTCACTTCTATTTATGTCATCTACTCATTGATCTTCTTACAAATACTCATGCAATCAGATAAATAGCCATAAGCTTTGAATTTTTACCATTCTTATTTTGGTTCTAAATTCTGCTTCTTTCTTCTGTGTATATTTTCTATCCCTCCATGTCAGACTTTGATATTTGTTTAACCTTTTCTTACCCTGCACCTCTGCCTGCTTCTTCCTTTTCAACTTCTCTTTAATTGAATCTCCACCTCACCCCACAACTATTTCATTTAAATCCTTATCTACAATCCTAGTTACACAATTTGCCAGGTTACCAGACACAGCAGGGTCCAAATGAAGCCCAATCCAACAGAACAGCTCTCTTTCTGCAGTACTGGTGACTGTGCCCCACAAATCAGAATCCATTTCTCCCACACAAAACTTCAAGCCACATACTTAACTCTCAAACGTTATTTACCCTATATCAATTTGCATATGCCTCCACATGAACCTGCTGTGACCTTCTTTCACCTGAACAGAGGTTTATAAAATCATGAGGGGCATGGATAGGGTAAATAGATGGGTCTTTTCCCTGGGGTGGGAGAGTCCAGAACTAGAGGGCATTAGTTTAGAGTGAGGGGGAAAGATTTATAAAGAACCTAAGGGGCAACATTTTCAAGCAGAGGATGATGTGTGTATGGGTTTGAGAAAGTTGGTAGCCTTATACATCTGCTGCAGGATATGCAGGAAAGCACTTGACCACGGGGTGGGGTTCATTTGTTCAGCAGAATTAAGGACATCTGTTCTTAGTATCAATGGATCAGTGTAAATAAGGTGATAACTGAATTTCTGGTTTAAATTGAAGACTCTTAACAAAACTCATACTCAATAGGAAAAGAACTTGTAATTTAATAAGCTGAATGGAATATGCATGTAATAGAACAATCCTGATACGATTTCAAGTATACCTCATTGAGCAAATTGGAATTTATGAAGCTCAGGTCCCTAGTTTTGACTGTTCTGGAATGTGAATGTCTCATTACCCTTACAGGCTGGGAAAACACAAAGACTGAAACTGACATAGTAAGAAAGTTCAAAGATGTTCATGTGTGTGTGTGTGTGTGTGAGAGAGAGAGAGAGGGAGAGAGAGATTTAGATTAGATTCCTTATAGTAGTCAAACAGGCCCTTTGGCCCAACAAGTCCACACTGATCCTCCAAAGAGTAACCCACCCAGACCCATTTCTCTCTGACTAATGCACCTAATATGATGGGCAATTTAGCATGGCCAATTCACCTGACCCACACATCATTGGACTGTGGGACGAAATTGGAGCACCCAGAGAAAGCCCACGCAGACATGGGGAGATTGTGCAAACTCCACACAGACATTCGCCTGAGGCTGGGATCAAACCTGGGTCCATGGCACGGTGAGGCCTCAGTGCTAACCACTGAGCCACCGTACTACCTGTTCCCAGAGAGAAAACATTCTTCTCTAAATTATATTCACTGACAGAAGGGTTCAAGGGAGATAGAGAGACAGAGAGAGTGTAACTCTTTATGGTTTGATTTGAGCTTACACTTGCTTGCCATAGATTAAATGTTTGTGTGTTGTTCCCTGGAGCTCGAGATCCAGGATTGTTATGAATTTAATTTGCATTTTGGGAATCTAAGATGATTTTAAAAGGAAAAAAACATTTTGTAGGACAATGATATTGGACATGTTAGCTGAGCAAGGTTACCTCATAACCTTTCCACATAGTTTTGACTAGTCTCTCGTTATGATGTATTATTTAAAAAGGGAAGGTTATATAGCCAAAGCAATTGGCTATTTGGCCTGGCTTGATCAGGATTCCACTTTGATGTGTATGTAGCTTAATTAGTCAGATGTACACAAACCTGTAAATGAGTTTCTCTTCCTCTGCAAACGTTTGCCATTTTATTGCTGCTTATCTGATTAAGGACACACTGTGTCTTTGTAATTTTAGTACCAATTTTTGTATAAAGACAGCTTGTTTGCAGCAATAAGGGGAGTAGCCTGAGAGAGCTCTTAGGGGTAACAGCTGGCGCCACTACTCTGCTAATGGTTTTAGAACCTTAGCTCAAGCCTGGCTTGTAGGTATCTATGTTATTGTGGAACATTGATGCCGTTGGTAAATAAAGGTAATAATTTAAACTAAACTGTCTGTAAGAGTTTTATATTCCAGACTACCACAGAGTATGATCTCTGAGATGAACCAAGAGAGGTTTACAGGTTGAGTCCATCAGGGATTCCCTGAGCCATCTCTAATAGGTACTTTAACAGTTGAGATGCCAGAGGAAGTAGTGGAAGCTGGTGCAATTACAACATTTAAAAGGCATCTGGATGGATATATGAATAGGAAGGGTTTGGAGGGATATGGACCCAGTGCTAGCCAATAAGAATAGATTAAATTAGGATATCTGGTCAGCATGGATGAGTTGGGCTGAAGGGTCTGTTTCCATGTTGTACATCTCTATGTCTATTTCAGATTACTCTGCTATTCCTTTCCCCCTAATCTAACTTCCCTTAAATGCAACTACACCATCTATGGCTCAGCTACTCCTGTGGTATATGATTCCACATACCTAGAACTCACTGGATGAAGAAGTTTCTTCCACATTGCTTATTGCATTTTTGAAAGAATGCTTTATATTTTATTGGCCTCCAGCTTTTCTCTTCCACATAATATTAGAAAGTTTTTTCTTGGCTATGATCTCAAATCCTTTCATAATTTCAAGAATCCATAATGGGTCATCTCTCAGTCTT
This sequence comes from Chiloscyllium punctatum, assembly GCF_047496795.1. Classification (NCBI taxonomy): domain Eukaryota; kingdom Metazoa; phylum Chordata; class Chondrichthyes; order Orectolobiformes; family Hemiscylliidae; genus Chiloscyllium; species Chiloscyllium punctatum. Next base: position 45,244,012 of record NC_092775.1, on the reverse strand, counting down.
GGTCTGTTGGAGAAAATAGCTCCAGAGTCTCCAAGCTTTCCTTACAAATAAATCATCTCAGTTTTGAGATCATTCCTGTGAATATTTTGCCCATACATTCTCTAATGCTGTGATATAATGTTTGTAACTGTGCACAGTACTCTGACGTTCTACATCAGTTTAATGTCTCTTCCCTGCTTTTGAATTCTATTCCTTTAGAACACTTACAAAAAAAAACAAATTAACCACAAAGGTCTTACTAACCCGCGATTCTCCTTTTAGTGATTCATTGATTTAGTATTTGCACTCATGGATCCCTTTGTTCCTCTACCTCATTTAGATGTTTATCATCTAAACAGTGTGTAGCATCCTGAATCTTCCTACCGATATACATCACTTCACACATCTTGCAATTAACTGATCATTCTACAAGCTTACTAACTGGTCTGTATTGATATTTAACTAGCTCATGTGCCATTTTCCACTTCATCCAGCCATACAGTATGAGGGTTCTATTTCTTTTCCCCCTCATGTGTTTACCCAGCTGCCTCTTACATGCATCTAAGCTATTTGCCTCACTGTCTATTCTGAACACAACTTGGTTAAGAAGATAATCCTGAAAAACTAACTGCATTAATGCCTATTGTATATTTATGATGCCTTTTGAATGGAAAACTTTTCACCATGTCTAATTCATCAAACTCTTTCATCATATTAAACATATGTGTTAAGTCATCGCCCAGATTTCTCTTCAGGCCCCAGACTGCCAACCTTCCCTGAGGGATATATCCCCTTCAATTTGCTGTCATTCTTGAAAGTTATTTTTGTGTCTTGGCCAATGCCTCTACATTATTTTTAAGATACGGAGGTGATAACTGCACATTTGGTTTACCAGATCCTGTTATCAAAGTAACATTGATACTGCAAGCAAAATGATTGTCTCAAACAGTTGCCAAGGTGATAACGTGGATTCAGTAGCTAGGAAACTAATATCTGTGGCAAGGATGAAATACATATGGCTACTGTTTTTCAAATATTAAGTCATAAAAAATTTCTGCTCATCCTGTTTTACATATTGGACATGCTGCATGACAACTTGGAGGCATAGGATGTATCAAGGGATATGGGGGTGATATGGAGCTGATCATGATCAGCATGCATTCAAAAATTCCTGTTTTATTTTCAGAAGATATTTCCTAATGGCATCATGTAGCTGATAAAATAAGATTTTCCAAGTATAGATTCTTGGAAGTCAGCAGGTAGAATAAAATAATGTTTCAACATCCACTGTCCATTAATTTTTGGCATTTATTATTTTATCAGTTAGTACATTTGTGGCTTATAATTGGAAACTTTGGAGGTCATGTATTATTTTAAAAAATCATTAGCAGCAAAACATCACACTTATGTTTCTTATGACAACCAGCTGTTACAAAAAAAAGGAATTGGTATGCATGTGCTTTTCTGGGTATTACAGGTAATAAAATTCTTTTTAAATCTAAATGTATTTGTTTAGGCATTATGCAAAGTAATTTTCTGATGAATATGAATCCATTGTTTCATGTTTTTTCTCAAGGTTCTTTTCAGTTATATGAATAATATAATTATCTAAATTCATTCATACTAAAATATTTTATTTACTTGTTTATGAAATGTGGGCATTGCAATTAGAGTTAGAGTCACAGATGTACAATACAGAAACTTTAGTCCAACCTGTCTATGCTGATCAAGTATTCCAAACTAATCTAGTCCCATTTCCCAGCATTCGGCCCATACCACTCTAAATCCTTCCTATTTATATAGAATGTCTTTTAAAATGTTGTAATTGTAATAGCTCCACCACCTCCTCTAGCAGCTCATTCTGTACATGCACCTCTGTGTGAATGAAAAATTGCTCTTTAGATCCTTCTTAAAATCTTTCTCCTCTCACCTTAAACCTATGCCCTCTAGTTTTGGATCTCCCTATCCTGGGGAAAACACCTTGACTATTCACCCTCTCCATGCTCCTCATGATTTTATAAACCTCTACAAAGTCAGCCCTCAGTCTCCGATGCTCCATGGAAAGTAGCCCTCACTTATTCAGCCTCTCACTACAGCTCAAATCCTCCAACCCTGGCAACACCCTTTTAAATCTTTTCTGAACCCTTTCAAGTTTCACAACATCTTCCCTCTCACAGGGAGATGAGAATTGAATGCAACATTCCAAAAGTGTCCTAATCAATGTCCTGTACAGCTGCAACATGACCTCCCAATGCCTATATACATTGCACTGACCAATGAAATCAAGTGTACCAAACAACTTCGTCACTTCCTTGTCTACCTGCGACTATGCTTTCAAGAAATTATAAATCCGCACTCCAAGGTCTCCTTGTGCAGCAACACTTCCCATTAAGAGCTTAAGTTCTGCCCTGTTTTGCACTAGCAGAATACAGCATCTCATTTATCTACATTAAACTCCATCTACTACTACATTCCCCCACAGAATTAAATAATTTTTAAAAATAGATTTGAAATCCCAATGCCAACTTAAAGATTTCCAATTTTAAGACTTATATTGAAAGAAATAAAAATCAACACTGCTAAACATTACTTGTAAGGAACTAATGCATTAAACTACAGCAAAAATATACATACCAACATTCTTATACATTCAAAAATCCAATGCTGCATTTATACATTACAGTATACTATCTGCAGAATTTGCAGTCTTTACAGGAGCTAGTCCAAAGTTACTCTCAGCTTCCAGTGGAGCAGAACTTGTGAATGGCACTGTTTCCCATGCATCCACTATCTTCTGGCTGGTACACATCATGTGTGTTATAGGTGCTCTTAAAGAAGGCTTGGTGAATTGCTATGATGCATTTTGGTGCTCATTACATCTACTGTGAGCTACTTGTGGAGAGAGTGAATGTTTCATTTAATAAAGGGGTTGCTAGCCTTGTCCTGGGACCTTGGAGTCTTTTGGCTGATAATACCTAGAAGGATTCAGGGACATGCAGTCAACATCACTGTGAGAATCAGGTAAGAAAAGGACCCCGAGATAGGCAGTCAGAGGCAGAACTACATCCATTGGAACTGATTGGTGAGTAAGTTTACTTTCAGTTTAAAATAAATAAAAAACAAATAGTCTAAAAGTGAGCTTAAGGCGTGACAGGACTGTTCAGTTGCATGGTATGTCCATTTTCTGCCATGTGTGGCAAGATCTCCAACCAAAAAAATCTTGACCCACATGTTTTGGACCTAAGTAGCAGATGGAGTCACTGTGAGGGTCTATGAAGCCAAAAACAATGTCGACTACCCTTTTAATAAAGTGGTTACTCTGCAGATTAAGAACAGGCAGGCAGAAAGGGAATGGATAACCACTAGGCAATCCCAAAGTTCCAGGCAGGTGCTGCAGAAGTCGCTTCAGTTTATCTCACTGCCTAATTGGTTTTCTGTTTTGGATATTGGTGAAGGCAATGTTCAAAGGAATGTTGAAGAAATGTAATGAGAACTACAATGGCAAAGCAGGGTCTATAGGTTGAATGACCTACTTATGCATCTATGTTCCAAATCATTCCCAGTTCTGTAGCAGTAACCCTGCACACTTATTTCCCTCAAGTACTCATCCAACTTCCTTTTGAACTTATTCATCTTCACATGGACCACCTTCATGGGCAACATATTCTCAGCCATTATCATTCATTGCACAAGAACATTTTTCCTCAAATATTCCATGTGTTTCTTGAGCAAAACATTAAAATCGATGTCACCCTTGTCCTTATGTGGGAGCAGATAACCACCAAGTTCAATGCCCAAAGTCAGGCCTGGGCACCTGGTTGCAAGTCCAAAAAGAGTTCAATGACCTCCCAAAAGTCGTTAGGGTTGATAAATCAATCTGCAAATGCCATAGCTCAGTAATTGCACCATCAAGTTCCGATATTCCAAAGCACCATAGCCTATCACACATCCATCAGCAAACACTAGCCACCAGAATTTATGTCTGATATTCATTTACATCATCCACATGCTTAGCATCTTCATGCTCCACACTCCCATCCCACAGCTTCCACTTGCTTCCAGCCATTCAGCTATGAAAGGCTCAGCACAAAGCAGCATACTCGCTGTCTTGCAGGACCAGTTATTCTAGGCAGGAGCAGCAGAAAACAAGTGGAGAACAGGCACAGTGACATGTCACTACACAATGGAAAGAGATGGTACTCCATAGCATTGTCATGGTGGCCACTGAACCCATTGAAATCAGCAGCTCTGAAGCTATTCAGGATGATTGTATGTTCCTGCCTAATGCACTTTCTCAAATCTCTTTCCACTCTCATTTCATAATCTGTTATGAGAGACAAATTACATATGGTGTTACAATGCATCTCTTGCTTGCCACCCAGTGCCATATACCAAAGCATTTATACTTATAGAAATCCCAAACCTTCCACTTGTCCAACCAATGCTTCCTGATGAAGAGATGGAAGGAGAGCATATACCTGAGAGAGATGCACAATCATTTCCTTAGATATTCACAGCTGACAGCTCGGATACTGACACTGCCCAATTTTAGAGGGTACTGTGCTTGTCGGAACAACATTTGATGAGTTATCTGGCACAAGTATAGGGGCAACAGATAGCATAATTAAAAGTGAAGTACTCTAGATGCTGGAATTTGAAATAAAAATAGGAAATGTTAGAGAAATTCAGCAATTCTGGCAGAACCTATGGAAATGCTGGACTCTAAGAGTTCCTTTGGAACTCCAGAACAGATAATGCTGGGGCCATCTCCTAGGAAAGTGAGATCCCAGACTGACTCCCTTGCAGAGGTCCTCAATGAGGTAGCATACAGGGAAAGACTAATATGAAGGCACACAACTGTTTGATGCATTGGCAGAACTGCCATTGCCAAGATGCACATAGGAGTCAGGTGTCCACAAAGCATCAAACTTCAATCAAGGTTTGGATCATGGTCTTTTTCAATGTTGGAGTAGTGTCAAAATCCATGAGAAGACCTGTGGATCCATCTCTGAACAGTCTGAGATCCTGTGCATCAGCTTCCAATACAGGTTCAGAATAGGAGCTACTTAATGATTGAGTAGTGCAGAGGGATGGAATGGTGGGGAATTGCAGATCCACAGTAATCGGGGGATTTTTTTCAGAGGAACTGAAGTCTGACAGGACATTCACAGAGAGCCTATTCAGAATGATGATCTCAGCATACAGAGCTACCAACACTTCCTTGATACAGCATACTGGGAAATCTTTGCTCATCTCCAGGATGATTCAAGCGCATCAAAGCTGAGTGAGTGATTGAACCTGTAGCATTATGTATCTCCTGCTGCAAGACTGCAGGTCCTGTTAAAAGCTGACACAATACAATGATCACCTTCTCTGTGAATTGCACATATCTCACATATTGCTCCTGGCAGATATGAAGGTATTAAGTACCACCCCCTCAATCATCAGCAAACTGTTAGGAAGTAAGTATTATTGGCAGAGCCATCAATTGGCATTTCCTCAGCTACCAGTACTCATTGGTGCTGACTTTGTGTTCAGTCAGGGCCAATCAGCTCCTGACCTCATTACAGTGATAGTCCAAACATTGACAAAACCACAAAACTCAAGAGATGTGACAGGCTTTGATCTCAAGGCTGCATTGATGTGTGAGTGTGGTATCAAGGAGTCCTCATAGAACTGAAGCCAATGTGATTCAGAGAGAGAAAGTTGTTACTGGTTGGATTCATGCATAGCACAAAGAAAGGTGGATGTGGCTGTCCTAGATCAACTACCACAGTCCAAGGAGATCACTGAAGGAGTTTCTCAGGATAATCTCCTGGACTCAACCATCTTCAATGACTTTCACATCAGAAATGGAGATGTTCGCTGATGATTGCACAATATTCTGTACCTCCTCAGCCTAAAGCAACATGTGCCTATCTGCAGTAAGACGACATTCAGACTCATGCTAATAACTGGCAAATAAAATTAAAGCCAACAATTGCCAGGCAATAAAAATCTCCAAATAAGAAAGGACTTAATGCATTTACTAAAGACTACTACTGACATCTGAGGATTGAATTAGCCAGAAACTGAAGTGAGCGAGCCATCTAAATATTGTGTCACAAGAATTGGTCAAAGGCGAGGAATCCTGCAGTGAGTAACTTACCTCCTTATTGCTCAAAACCTTCCACCATCTACAAGGCACGTCAGGATTGTGACAGAATACTCCCCACTTGCTTGGATGACAATAGCTCCAGCAACCTTCAAAAAATTTGATTTAAACAAAGCTATCTGCTTGATCGACACTCTCTCCACTGCCTTCAACATACACTTCCTTCATCATTGATTCATATTGGTAGCAGTTTGTATAATCTACAAAATGTAATGCAGCAACTCATCAAGGCTCTTTCTGCAGCACCTTCCAAACCTGCAACCTCTATCATCTAGGAGAATACAGTAATAATGCACCATTATTTGCAAGTTCCCTTTAAGCCAAGCACTATTTTATCTTGGAACTATATTGCTGTTCCTTCACTGTCACTGGGTTAAAATCCTAGAATTTTCTTCCAAATAACAGTGTGAATATACCTACACCATCTGGACCATAACAGTTCAACAGCCTCAATTTCTTAAGCGCAATTCGGACTTAGCAATAAACGCTGAGCTAGTCAATGAGAATCACATCCCATGAACAAATTCATTTCTTAAAAAAAGTTTCTCAATAGCCTGTAATGTGTAGGATCTTTTGTGAAGAACTCTCCACTCACTCTGCAGCATCTACTGTTTTGTTTCTGTCATGTTGCAGATCGTGACGAATTGAAACTACAGCTACCACAAATATTGCAGGCTTTTGTGTGAACAGGCCATCAAATCCTCCACCTCCCTGACAAGTTCAGCAATTCACCACAAACATACCCCCACCCCAAAAAATACTGCAGAACTTACACAAACTTTGCAACAGCAGAAGTGAGTCAACAACACATCAGTTGCAAGTTGTTTGCACTGGTCTCTAAATGACTGTTGATTGAAATGTTGCTAGTAAGAGTCGGGCATGTTAGGTTGAAAGTATATTTTTTAAGAACAACTACCAGTTTAGACATGTTATGACATCTCTGGGACAGATGGGACTTGAACCTAGAACTCCTAGCCTAGAGGCAGAGACCCTACCCCAGCACCACAAAAGCCTTCCTCTATTTATATTTCACTATTAGAGAATTTGAACCCATGTACCTTGTGACAATTAGACTGAGCAGCTGGATTATTAGTCCTGCAACATGAGGACAATGACACCATTATGCCCCAATTTTAATTAATTTTACAAGGTGCTGAGGTGGTGCTTGAGAATGCTTTGTGTAGCAGTTTAGTGTATCTGTACAGTCCAAGTTTAAATTCCTGCATCTATCCAGCCAGAGGAATGTTTAACATCACAATGTGCTGATGCTGAGAGCATCTGGTACATGCCTAACATTGTCCCACTAATCCCATCGTGGGTGGCTGTGCACAGGACATTCTGTAGTCAACAACGGTACGGAGTTAAATTTCACAGGTGAGGTCCCACTGTAAAAGTTCAAATTCAAACAAGTCATAGAGTGCCATCTGGTGGTAATATTGGCATTATTCAAAATAAATTGAATTAACTTTATTGTCACATGTAATCACATGAGGACAGTGAAAAATTTACAAGTTGCCACTTTCAGATGTATACAGGTACCTAGGTACAGATTCTGGAGTACAAATTCGTAGGCTAAAAAAAACAAAAAGTCCAACATTACAGAAATTCAAAAGTACAAAATCATAGTAATACATTAGAAAAATAAAATGTTCAGAATAACTGTGCTTCCACCATAATTAACAAAGAAAGAAAGAAATTTAAACAAAAAAGGAAATTAAGGACAAAATGCTCATTTTGTCCATTTCAGGACTCTTGGCTTGAGGAATTGGAATCTCCAGCTGGATCCACTACGATGCTGAAGAAAATGTTGCATGGAGTCACAGACTGACTGAAGCCACCACAAGGATACCCAGACTGACACTAACAAAAACAGCCAGTGAAGCCGCCGAAAGGACTCCCAGGCCATGCCAAAACACCCATGCTGCCACATAGATGCTGCAGAAGCCTCAAGGAAAACCCAGGCCATTGGAATCCTGGGCCCAGATCCACCTCTTCTTCAGCAGCTGTCAAAGGACCCACCAGGATGCAGCTACAAGGAACGGCCGAATCCAAACCACATCCTCCACTGTAACAGCCTTATGGAACCTTCTTCCTGACCTGAAGCTGCCAAACAAATGTAAGATTAACTTGATGTTGAGGCAGCAGTGGAACTGCCTTGACAATACAGAAGCTGCTGGGAACCTAAACTCACCTCTAATGTCACTGCCATGAGACCACACTGGGCCTACTCATCACCACTGATACCATCACTATGACCAAGCTCTTCATAAGAGATAAGTAAAATAAAAGAGAAAGATAAATGAGAAAAGAGAGAGAGAGAAAAAGAAAAGAAACAAATAGGAAAACAGATGGAGGGGACAGGTCCCTGGCTCAGATGTGAAAGCTATTCTTAATAAAGAAAATGTATTTTTTCTAAGCATCTTTGCTGCAAAGCTGTAGATCTGCAGCAGCCAATTTCTTTTGACCCTCTGCCAGCAGAACAAAGAAAGATTAGGTATAATATCCACAATAACTGCAGCTGCAATCAAGCATGAGGAAGGCTCGTGCCCAATACATCGACTCTCTTGCTCCTCGGATGCTGCCTGACTTGCTGTGCTTTTTCAGTGCTACACTTTACCATTACTGACTCTCTTGCATCTGCAGTCCTCATGTTCTCCCTAAAAGCCGCAATCGGGCATTCAATTTTCTCCAATGCTTCCCGATACATCACATACAATTCCTTTTGAGTGATTGTAAAATAGTTTATAACAGCTGATTAAAATGAGCTGATTTACTTTGTTTTAATTCATTTATGGGACGTGGTTGTTGATGGCAAGACCAGAATTAATTGCTCCTCTGAATGGGTCTTGAGAAAGACATAATGAACTGTGTTCTTTGAGCATGACATTTCATGTGGTATGTTAAGTAGGGAATCCCAGGAGTTTGATGCAACAACTGTAAAGGAATAGTGATATAAATGAAGATGGCTGTCACTTGCAGGCAAATTTGCAAGTGGTGGCATTCCTCTGCGTCTGCTGCCCTTTTCATGGCTTATTTGGGAAGTTAAGGATAAAATTAGATTAAAAGACAATACCTTGTGAAAAAAAGCAAGTCTGAGGAATGGGAGTGTTTTAGAAATTAGCTGCATGCTGGATACTTTTACCCAATTCCAATATCTCTCCACCCAGACCTCTGGCCTTTCTCCCTCTCTTGCTCTTTCCAGTGAAAGCTACTTGCATGTCATAGACGTCTCTGCTCACTTCACTCAGTTTAACCACTAATTCTGGCTGCTGGGGGAGGTGGTGGCATTAGAACATAGAACATAGAACAATACAGCACAGAACAGGCCCTTCGGCCCACGATGTTGTGCCGAACTTCTATCCTAGATTAAGCACCCATCCATGTACCTATCCAAATGCCGCTTAAAGGTCGCCAATGAATCTGACTCTACCACTCCCTCGGGCAGCGCATTCCATGCCCCCACCACTCTCTGGGTAAAGAACCCACCCCTGACATCTCCCCTATACCTTCCACCCTTCACCTTAAATTTATGTCCCCTTGTAACACTCTGTTGTACCCGGGGAAAAAGTTTCTGACTGTCTACTCTATCTATTCCTCTGATCATCTTATAAACCTCTATCAAGTCACCCCTCATCCTTCGCCGTTCCAATGAGAAAAGGCCGAGAACTCTCAACCTATCCTCGTACGACCTACTCTCCATTCCAGGCAACATCCTGGTAAATATTCTCTGCACCCTCTCCAAAGCTTCCACATCTTTCCTAAAGTGAGGCGACCAGAACTGCACACAGTACTCCAAATGTGGCCTAACCAAAGTCCTGTACAGCTGCAACATCACCTCACGACTCTTGAATTCAATCCCTCTGCTAATGAACGATAATACTCCATCGGCCTTCTTACAAACTCTATCCACCTGAGTGGCAACCTTCAAAGATCTATGTACATAGACCCCAAGATCCCTCTGTTCCTCCACCTGACCAAGAACCCTACCATTAACCCTGTATTCCGCATTCTTATTTGTTCTTCCAAAATGGCATTGTAGTAATGTCACTGGATTGGACACGCGCCCAGGACAGTGCTCTGATTCCACCATAGCAAGTGCTGCAATTTTCATTTTTATTGATAACTTTGGAATTGCAAAAAACAAAGAAGCTGGTCTGACAGTGACCATGAAACCATGAGTATAAAAAAATACATCCGGTTCACTAATGTCCTTTAGGGAGGTCTGCCTTCCTGGTAAGGACCTTACCTGGTTTGAGTAGACATGACTATAAACTCACATTAATGTCGTGGACTTTTAACTGGTCTCAATTGTAACAAACTACAGTTAGACAACCCTTTATCTGAAATCTGAAAAGCTCCAAAGTCTGAAGGATTTTTTGTGATTTTTTTTCCCTCGTTAACAAGGTTGTCTGGTGTGCAAACAGTTAACCCAAGTTGAAACCCACTTGATGCGTGTCACTCAGATGCGATGTTGGAAGGGGGGGTGGCGTGGCCCAACACTGGCTGGCCTCAATTCTGTCACAAGGTCCATTTTACTCACTGAGTCTGCTCCCCTGGTAAGATTTTTAAAAATTTCACCATCAAACTGTCACTTATTCTGAAATTCGAAAAATTCTGAATTCCGAAAGCCAGCTGGTCCCGAGCATTTCGGATAAAGGATTGTGCTCCTGTACTACAATATCTAATAAGAGGAATGAAACCAAATAGACAGCTTAACATTGACTGAGGTACCAAAAATGACAACAGCAAGCCCTGCCACATTGACATTGCAGAGTCATCCTTACTCATTTCACTGGGCTTAGGAGAGCTGTCCCACAGACTAGTCAAACAACAGCCTGACAGACTCAACAGACTTAAAGAGTCATAACTTACAAAAAATGTCTGAGAACAATATCCCTTTGTATGCCTTGTTACATTGGCAGGACTAGAGGTGGTTGTCTAGTGATTGGGAAGAAGTTGCTCTTGGAATCCTCAACACTATCTCTACACCTAATGAGGTCTCACAGCATCCTGTCAAATATGAGCAAGCAAACCTCCTGCTGATTATCACATATGCATCCACCCAATCTAAACTAATTGCTCTGAACTCTTCAATGTAGAACACTAATCAGAAGAAGATGGCACAGGCACACAATATTCCGCATGGGGGAACTTTACTGTCCATCATGAAAAGTGTCTCAGAAGCAAGTCTACTGACTGAACTGGTCAAACTCTAAAGAACATAGCTGTTGAATGGAATCTGCAACAGGTGGTGAGGGAATCATCAAGAGGGAAAACTTAGTTGACCTTATCCTCACTAATCTATTGATAAAAGTGACCATTGCACAGTCCTTGTGCAGAGTATGTCTTGTCCACATTAACAAGAAATAGAATTACTGATGCTGGAAATCAGAAACAAACAGAAATTGCAGGAGAAACTCAGCAGGTCTGGCAGCATATATGGAGAGATTGCAGGATCAACATTTTGGGGTCCAGTGATGCTCTGAAGAAATGTTACTGGACAAAAAAAATTGCCTTTGCTTTCTCTCCATGGATGCTGCCAGACATGCTGAGTTTCTCCAACATTTTTTTGTTTTCATTAATGATTATTCTTCATCATATTGCTGGCACCACCAGTGGGCTAAATAGAATAGATTTCAAATAGATGTACTAACTTGAAACTGAGCATCCATGAGATTCCATGAGCCATTAACAGCAATGGAATTATATTCAAGCACAGAGCCCGACATTTCCTCCACTCTGTCATGATAATCAAGACTGCTTCAATGAAGAGTTCAGCAAAGAGCAGCACCACACCAGGCACACCTAAAAAATGAGGAGTTACCCTGGTGAAGCTACAACACGAGACAACTCACATGCTAAACAGGGGAATGCAATAAATAGAGCTAAGTGACCCCTCAACAGATCATACCTAAGATCTGCAATCATACAATGTCCAGCAATGAATAGTGGTGATCATTAAAATACAAGGAAACACCCCCCCCCCTCGCCCCTTCCTTAACATTAGGGGAATCCAGCACATTAGTGTCAGACAAAGCTAAGCATTTGCATTCATCATCAGTCAGAAATGTTAACTCATTGTGGGCTCCATTAGGTCAAAGCCTTATCTCATTATAACCTTAGTATAAACATGGACAATACAACTGACTACAAGAAGTAAGGTAAGGTTCACTGCCCCTATTACCAAAGTCAAATTTCACTGAGTACGGCTTCAAGGAGCCCGAACAAAACTGGAGTCAATGGAAATCAAGGAAAACTTTGTTGTTTAGAATAATACCTATCACAAAGTAAGATAAGTGTAATTGGCGTAAGTCAAATCGTCTAAATTCTAGTTAAGCACTGCAAGAGCACATCAAGGCAGTTATTTTAATCAAGTTGTTCCCACCTCTCCATATCAAAGGAAGTTCCAGTCTAAGCATTAGTAGTGCTGGAATAAAGCTTTGCACAATGGGAACAGAGCTCTGAGTTAAAAAGCCCACTGGTAAACACATTGATTATCCTGCAAGCCACAATTCAGGCATGCTGACTTTTTTAGCTGAATTTCCAATGCAGGTGGCCATTGTAGGAAGCTCTATGCTGAGTGAACTACATTGTCAGCAATAGTTCTATTCCACATAGAAATTAGCAGATTTCTCAAGCAAGTGTAAGAATGCAAGCATCAGCAACACAATTTAATGTTTTTCTCCTTCTCTATCAGTTTTGTTATCATAAAATATAAACATCTAGAGAAATGTGTTGTTCTCAGCTCTATTACTAATTAGTGATATGACATTGAGCTTTTTTTTAAACAAGTTAAATTTGGTTTAAAGTAATGTTAATGTGAATATATTAACCATTGGGCTATAATGTGTAGGAAAAGTTACACAGTCTGTTAATAATGTATGCCATTAGTGCATAAATGGACTAACAAGTACAAAGGACATGTTGCAAATTGGCAATCTCCAAAATTTGCCAGCTGAATTATATTACTCTCCTACTTGCTTCATGCATTTTATTTGTTATATGATTATGCTGCCTCTTTAACAAAGTTATGATGACCTTTGTCTTTTTCAAGAAAGATCATAAAGGCAGAGATGCTGGTATGTCTGGACATGGCTATGTTAAAACAATGAAAGGGGAGTGGCCAGTTATCCCAGTTCATGTTTTATTTCTAGTTTGGTTTTAGTTTTAGCAGGCAGTCAAAAACTGCTGGTGACCGAGAGAAGCAGCTATGGTGACAAGAGTTTCCATGGTTCAGCAAAAGTCTTGCCTGACCTTTCTCTTTGAAATCTCTCCTGCCCATAAGAACCTGTGTTTAAATTTACCATTTGCCAAGGGGTGCGTTTATGGGATGTTGCGAGAATTGGAACAGCTTTGTTAAGTTGCGATAGAATCAGTTGGGTTTTCAAATAAGTTGTTATTCTAAGTTCTGTTTTCTTTCGTTCATGTTCCAAGTGTAGCATGTAAATAAATTCTGATCTGCTTAAAGTTATGCGGCTTGACCAGCTGCATCGCTCCGAGAATATTCACTTTACATCTGCAATTAAAATAAGAAAGGTTAGCGTCTAGACTACCTTCTTAAAATGTTTTGAGGGGTCTGGCCTGGTCCATAACAATTAACCTATTTTGCTACTCAACCTGTAACAGATATGTTACTACACACTTCTAGAACAAGTGGGACTTGAACCAAGGCCTTTCCAGTTCAAGGATTGGAACTCTACCTCCAAGTCACAAGAGGGCCCAGAAAAAAAAAGTTCTAAGAGCTTGCTAATTTTGCTTATTTATTATTCATTGAACTCAATATTACAGTGGAGATATAACAACAGGACATTTGTTAATTCAGTGTCAATCTGGCAGTCTGAATGAGTAATTAATTGCTGTTAGAAACGTCTGAGGGACAAGAATTTCAGTTATATAGGCAGATTAGAGATGTTGGGACAACTTTGCAAGAGAGAAGGCTGAGTGGAGATTTGATGCAGATGTTCAAAACCTTGAGAGCTCCAGACAGAGTAGATAGGATAATAGATTAAAACATATTGAGTGATTTGGTGAGGAGAAACAAAAATGTTCAATTGCGTATAAGAGCACTTCTGGATATTAAAAAAAAACAGAATAGGTAAGATGGGTTCTTTTGGTGCAGTGGTATTGTCCTTATCTCTGAGCCAGGAGGTCAGGTTCAAGTCCCATCCTGTTCCGGAGGCATGTAAAAACATCCCTGCACAGGTTGATTAGAAAATATCTAGCCACAGTTCTCAGGTTAGAAATAGCTGCTCTCAAATCAAATCAGTTTGATACAAAGACTGGCATCACAATTTGCCCAAACTGTACAGACACTTCTAATGCCTGTACTACAAGTATTAAAATATTAGAAAAAAGTCACAGATTCAAAATAATTGACAGAAGAAGCAAAAATCTTATGTAGCATATAGGTAAGGTCTGGAACGCACTGCCAAAGAGAGTGGTGAGAGTAGGTCCAATGAAATCCTTCAAAAGGAACTTGGAATTATCAGAGAAGGGACAATGAACAGAGTTAAGGGAGAAGGCAGGAGAATAACACAATGCAAATTGTTCATTTGAAAAGCCAGTGCACATGCTGTAGATTGAAAGGTCCTCTTCTATATTGTAAGAGTGAGTCTATAAAATATCAAAATGTAAAGACTTATACTTTTTCCTTGCTCTTCCTCTGCCTTCTTTTACTTTACCATAATCATCATTTTTTTAAATTCTGGCCTGATAATAATTCCAAAGTGTATTCAGCATGGTGCATGTAATATTTGGTGGAAAACCCAGAAGATCTTTCAGCACATCTGTCTGTGACACTTTAACATAACTACATAACTGGATTAGAACTTTTGGGTTGGATACTGAGCAGACCCATGTGATGCAATCAGAACTCAGGCAGTTAAGGAACCGATGCATGGTTGGAATTTGAATGAGGTGAATTTGAACCAAGAGAGTGACCTGAATGGATTCATGATGATTAAAGTGATCTATTGAGTGAAACATTTCTGGTTGCAATGAGGAATCAGGGAAAGATACATTTCCCCAAGGGAACTTGCTGTTTACAACAAAAAGCATGGCTGGAGGTATGCAGTAGAAGAACAGTAGAATATACTTATCCTTAATTCAGTAGTCAATAACATAAGTAGAGCAGCAAAGGTGAGTCCAGTTATACATTCATCTACTTCCTGTGTTACATCACCCAGAATATCTGTCAAACATGCTCCAGACATCATTCTGCAATCACTTAGCTGGCAAACAAATCTATTCCTCTCTTACATTCTTCATATTCCCATTAATCTATGCATCATTACCAGTCTCTCTGATCTGATGCCATTATCTTGATTTCAATAGAAATATAATCATTTTCATAATGATGCACTGTTATGGACTTAAAATCAATGGTAATTCATGTATTTTATTTTAAGCTGGACCTTGCAAATGAGGAATTCCCAGAGATGATTCTTTGAGGGTACACTATCACAGGAATTCTCTTTCTCACATACCCGCTCACATTTGCAGTGTCACCGGCTGGACAGGTAGGTAGATTTGCACCTGATCAGTCACACATCAGGTATGTGAACCAGGACCAATGGTGGTGGCAGGTGGAGAGTGTCAGTGGGCTCAGTCCTCTCCAAGTTCTGCAGAGCAGTATGGCCCTTTTGGTGTGCTTTCCAGACAACATCCCGCTTTCATTGACATTTTACCCCTCCCTACACTTCTAAATTTTTAAAATTAAAAAAACTATTTTTCTAAATCAATTTGTTCAAAGATGTTATTGCACACCTTTGGAGCAGGTGGGATTTGAAGCTGGGCTTCCTCGCCCACAGGTAGGTCCACTAGAGGACCCCCCAAACCTTTCTAGCTCAAGTGTGCCTAATTAACTAATATCGGGTGTCATTCATTGATCTGCCACACCAATGAACCAACACCTTTTCTTCTAACTTATTAGTCTTTGTGCTGGGGAAACTCACCACTTCTCGCAGTATCTGTAGAAATAGAAATGTCATTTATGTTTTAAGTTCGATATGAAAATGTGATGGGTTATATGCTGTAAAGTAGGGAGGAGAAGCAAGTGAAATAGACGGTAAGGATGCTAACAGCAAAAGGAGTGCTAATGGTAGTAGAGAAGCGATATGTGAAGAGTAGGTGTTAATGGCAAATTATACATGACATCTGCTAACAGCAAACTGATGCAAAGACAAGGTGGAGGGAGAATGAGAAAAAGGAGAGAGGTTAAGGGGAAAGAAGGGGGGTAATCAAAATAGAGGACAGAGTTCATGGCCTGAATATTTTCAGTTCAAATGTACCTAATAATTAATGTAGGATGCAAAATCATTGCTCTGCAATACCAATGAGCAATTAGTCTTTGTATCTGTCTTTGCCTCTCGGCTCATACCACAAATTCAAATGGTTCGTATGTTCATTTTTTTCAAGAAAGCAAATATTACAAACAGCTTAACAGTTGCAACCAAAACAAACTCAACATTTCACAATTATAATGGAAGGAATCACATTTCACTAAAAAATGGAAAGTTATATATGCATGTTCAGACTGATTGAGTGACAAATATAAAGGATAAAAATTCAACATGTTGAATCTCAGGCATGAGGATTGCAATGCATGATTACCCCATACTTGGTGAAGTCAATCTCCATCACCCTGACAGTATTTGTAGACCCAGCTATGATGCAGCACCTGTGACTTCAGGATAGTGTGTTGACTCCTTGATGGTGAATGAACCATCCTCTATTGCATCAGAGATAGTAGCAAGCCTATGTCAGAGTGCTGCCATAGAAATTCAGACTAATGTCATGTGCTCAATGCATGTTGCCATGTAAACCCAGACTGCTTTGGTTCCCAGTGCACAAAGAGGCTTGCAGGTTATCACTATAGACTAGCAATGTGTGTAACAACAAATTACTGGGATTGTTGAGGTGATGCCATGAGGGAGTGCCATGGGTTCTCACAGTTCACACAGCTGCTGAGTCTTCATAGGATTTGTACTCCCACTGTTGCCAATCTTCTAATGCCTTGCTGTTGCCTTTCAGACAGCCAGCCCAGGCAGCTGCTATCCAAACTGAGGTGAAGCTGGGACCTCAAAATCCAAAGCTGCTGAAAGGATGTCCTGCAAGGTCATCTACAGTTATGTTAGTGAAAGTCAGCAGACCTCGGTCAGTCACATTGCAACTGGGGGAAAAAGGGTGATGCAGTGGTAATATTGCCAGATAACCAATCCAAAGACCCATGTCAATGCTCTGTGGGCACAGATTCAAATCCCAGTCCAGCAGACAATGGAATTTAGGTTCAATTAATTAATTAATTAATCTGGAATCAAAAACTAGTTTCAGCAATAGTGACCATGAAACTCTTAGGAGAAAGTGAGGACTGCAGATACTGGCATTGGAAAAGCACAGCCGGTCAGGCAGCAACTGAGGAGCAGTAGAGTCGACGTTTGTGCATAAACTCTTCATCAGGAATGTGAGGAAGGTGTGCAAGGGGGCTGAGAGATAAGTGGGAGGCGGGTGGTGCTGGGGGGAAGGTAGCTGGGAATATGATAGATAGATGAAGGTGTGGGGTAATGGTGATAGGTCAGAGCAGAGGGTCGACCGGATAGGTAGGAAGATGGAGAGGTAGGACAGTTAAAGAGGCCGATGCTGAATTGAATAGTTGGATCTGGGATGAGGGGGGATGAGGATACTGGTGTAATCGACATTGATTCTGTGTGGTTAGAAGGTCCCAAGGCAGGAGATGAGGTATTCTCCCCCCCCCCCCCCAGTCATCAGGTGGCAAGGATGTGGCAATGAAGGAGGTCCAGGACTTGTATGTCCTTGGCAGACTGGAAGGGGAAATTGAAGTAATCAGCCATAGGGTGGTTGTATTGTTTGGTGCATGTGTCCCGAAGATGTTCTCTGAAAAGTTCGGCAAGTTGGCGTCCTGTTTCCCCAGTGTAGAGGAGACCACATCGAGAGGAAGGGCATAATAGATGAGGTGTTTGGATGTGCAGAAAAATCTCTGCTGGATGTGGAAGGATCCTTTGGGGACTTGGATGGAAATGAGGAGTGTGCACAGGCTTTACAGTTTTTGCGGTGGCAAGGGAAGGTGCCAGGAGTGGAGGTTCGATTGGTGAGAGGGTGTGGACCTAACAAGAGAGTTGCAGAGTGGGTGCTCTCTGCCAAATGCTGATAGGGATGGGGAGGGAAGTATGTCTCTGGTGGTGGGATCTGATTGTAGGTGGCAGAAATGACGGAGGATGTTGTGTTGCATCGGAGATTGGTGGGTGAAAGGCGAGGACCAGGACGGTTCTATCCTTATTGCGGTTGGAGGGGTGGGGTTCAAGGGCAGTGGTGCAGGAAGTAGAGGAGATGCAACACAGTTTCCTCATCACCCCTCCCCTCATGTTATCCCATGTTAACCCTTCTACTCGGCACCGCCCTCTTGAACTGTCCTACCAATCCATGTTCCTTCCCATCTATCCACTCCACCCTCCGCTCCGACATATCACCATCACCGCCCACCTTCATCTACCTATCGTATTCCTAACTACCTTCTCCCCAGCCCCACACCCCCTCCCATTTATCTCAGACCCCTTCGGCCAACTCCCTCCTCCACATTCCTGATGAAGGGCTTATGCTTGAAATACTGATTCTCCTGCTCCTGACTGGCTGCTGCCTGACTAGCTGTGCTTTTCCAGTGTCACACTTTTTGACTCACTATAAAACTACTGTCAATTATTGTAAAAATGTATCTGCTTTACTAATGTCTTTTTAGGGAGAAAATCTGTTCTTCTTACATCATTTGGTTTTGTGGTTGACCCTTACCTACCAATTTCAAGTGGTCTAGTAAGCCACTTGGTTCAAGGGGCAATTAGGAATGTCAATAAATGCATTTTGGCAATACCCACATTCTATTAAAAAGAGAAAATGCTGTTTATGGGACACTAAAGCACCTGCAGCCAAGCACTAAAGGAATAAACAATGGTAAATTGTTGAGTTTTATATGTGTGATTATATAAAAAGTTACTATCAATATTTTGTGGTTTGTTTTGTTTCAGAATGGATAAGTCGAGGAACAGTGTATAGCCACAGACAGATACCCATTTGAAGTAATGGGACCAGCTACCTCATTCTTTCTTCATTCCCCCTAAGGCTAAAACCTCAGGAGAACCAGAATGTGTAAAACACCTGAGACCACCAGCACATGTCTGAAGTTATGTTCTGTGAGTACTAGAGGAATCCTCTTGAATTTTCCAGGCAGAGGAACTGCTTCCTTAGGATGTCAATGGTTTGTTCCATAACCTTCCTAGTAGCAGCATTGCTCTTGCTGTATTCAACTTGTCAATGTGTTTACATGGCAGAATGCAATGAAGAGCAATGTAGAGTGCTGGTAGCTGCATGTGCCACATTTCAGGGATTACTTCCCTTGATGAAATGTAGCCACACCACGCACTGTTCTTGACTTAAATAGAGGTATGCATGGTGTTCTCTGAATACTCTAGGTGCGTAAAGCTATTTAATGGGACCTCATCTCTGCTGCCTCAATGTGCCCCATTACCCTGTTACACTGCAGCTAAAGAAGCCCTTAAAAGTGATGGCAGACTGTTTATACTTACCAGCCTTCAGTCTCGACTAATCTCCTAACACTTCCTTCTGACTCCAACAAGTGTTCAGAATTTGTCCAATAATACAGAACGTAATACTGCACTAATTGTGTAGTAGCTAAAGAGCAAGTCAACAACATTTTACATGAACATCTCATGCTTAATACTTTCAATGGTGTTACGTTTGTCTGTGAAACTGAAATTACCGTGAGGTTGTGAACAGGACTTCCATAAGTCGAAAATGCAAGTTCAAATGGCCACATCGGCACGAGACTCTGCTTGGCACACCTACTCTGCATGCTCCTGGCATGTACCGCATGCTTGCACTAACACCTTACAAGCATGGCAAGTGCAAGTTAATCTCCATGTTTTTGCAAACATCACCTACTATTTTAAAGATCGTAAGGCTTCCATAACTCTGACAAAAGGGCTGCCATAGAGCCCTATGCTATAGTTATGCTATATTTTCAACACATAAGTTACTAGTTTGAAATACAGCACCATTTTCACAAGGTGGCACTATTTGGTAAGAAAACAACATATTGGTTAAATAGATAGATAGTATAGTTAGCTGCATTCACAATTGTCAAATTTAGTATGAAGTGAAATACAAATCACATTTCATCCACTTTTGATTCAGTTTTGCAGCAAATCATACATGTGTTTATAATGGCCAAGACCATTACTAACATAATCAAGAATTTGTATCCAGATGTACAACCTTTAAAGTAAATTGCTTTATGTCAATGCTGCTGGGGTGCACCCTATTTTAGAGTTTAAGTTGAAGTTTTAAATTTTGAAGAAGTGACATAATTCAGAGAAATTGAATCAGAAGTCTGAAACTGGCATCACCAACATGTGAACAATATATTTTTTTAAAAGTCACACCAGATAATCAGACAACTAAACAACAGCATGTGATAATCAGGCAATCAGATGCATGGAGCAGAATAATCAGGCCATCAGACCATGGCAACATGAAGTTAACAAGTAATCACAGGTAATCATACGCACACCAAATAGTACAGGTGATAGACAAAGCTCAGTGTTTCTACAACCCATGGATCAAATTAAAGCTCTGCAGTCCAGCCGCATCCATTTATGAGTGATTGTGGACAATTAAACAACACACTGGAGGCGAAAGCTCTACAATGATCCCAAACCCTGCTTACTTGACCCACTTTCCACTTTACCAAACTGCCACCCTCTGTGCTATCGAGTTCACACACAAAAAAAGGACACTTGAAAGAAAATTCAATAGGTTGCATCAGTTTAACTCCCAGCTGTCAAGCTAAGACTTTGGGAAATCATAGGGTTACCACAACACAAAGGATGGCCTTCCAACCCATCATGTCTCTCCTGAGCCTCTGAACAACAATCCATATATAAGGGAACATAAGTAAATTAAGTAGTTGGCAACCAGATTGCTGGAAGAATAATTGCAAAAATAACAAGGTTACTCACCAAATTAAAAACAGTCTATAGGGACAAACCACGGTGCACAATGTTAACCATACAAGACATTGGTGACGGAGAGTCCTCTCCTATCAGCAGCATCCTTACCACTGAGGTCACAAGAAATAGGTACAGGTGGAACATATTTTGGAACAACAACTTAACAAATCCCATCAAAGCAAGTGGAGTCCCCCAGTAGTGTTAATGCTTGAACCTGGTGGTTAAACCAGATTCTGCATTGACTGCAGAAAGGTCAATGTAGCAATAAAGACATTATCCTATCCAATTCTTCATTTGGAAGACCTTATTTATAGGGTTGGCAGTGCCAGATATTTTACTGAAATAAATTTATTAGAAGGATACTAGCAAGTTCCTTTTACACTTGGAGCTAAAGAGATATCAACCTTTGCCACATAAGATGATATTTTCCAATGCCAAGTGACACTACCCAAGGTTAAAAATGAGAATGATGAACTGTCTACCTGAACTTTAGCCTTTGACAAGGTTCTGCATGGTACTCTATTTAGTAAAGTTAGATCAGATGGGATTCAGGGGGAGCTTGCCAATTGGTTACAGAATTGGCTTGATGGTAGGAGACAGAGTATTGTGCTGGAGGATTATTTTTCAGACTGGAGGCCTGTGACCAGCCATGTTCCACAAAGGTCTGTGCTGGACACACTGTTATTTGTCATTGATGTAAATGATTTGGATGAGAATTTAGGAAGTATGGTTAATATGTTTGCGGATGACATGAAAATTAGTGGGATAGTCGACAGTGAAGAAGACACTCTAACATTACAAAAGGATTTTGATCAATTGGGCCAATGGGCTGAGGAGTGGCAAATGGAGTTTAATTTGGATAAATGCAAGGTATTGCATTTTGCACAAAAATAAACAAGGTCAGAACTTATACAGTTAATGGCAGGGCCAAGGGGAGTGTTGTTGAATAGAGAGACTAAGATGTTCAGGTTCATAATTCTTTGGATATTGCACGACAGATCGACAAGGTGGTTAAGAGGCCATTTAGCACACTTGTCTTCATTGCTCAGACCATTGAATATAGGAGTTAGGACATATTGAGGTTGTACAGGATATAGCTGATATACAGGACATTGTTGAGGCCACTTTTGGAGTACTGTGTACAGTCTGTCAAAAGAAGGATATTAAATTGGATAGGGTTCAGAAAAGATTTACCAGGATGTTGCCTTGACTGGTGGTTTTGAGTTATAAGGAGAGGCTGGACAGGTTAGGTCTTTTTTCACTGAAGCATAGGAGGTTGAGGGGTGAGTTTTATAAAATCGTGAGAGGCATAGATAAGCTGAATAGCAAAGGTCTTTTCTCGAGCATGGAAGAGTTCAAAACTAGGGTCATCCTTTTAAAGTGAGAAGAGAAAGGTTTAAAAGGGACCTGAGTGGCAACTTTTTCATGTAGAGGGTGGTGATATGTGGAATGTATTACCAGAGGAAGTGATAGATGCAGATACATTGACAACATTTAAAAGACATTTGGATAGATATACGAATAGGAAAGATTTAGAGGGGTAAGGGCCAAATGCCGGCAAGTGGAACACATTTAGTTTGGGAAACTTGGTCAGTGTTCCATGGTCTGTTCCATGCTGTATGACTCTATAATTCTCTAAGTGGTAATCAATATTCCTAATTGTGCACTTCACCTTGATGATGTACTAATACACCAGGAGGTATTTTGTTGAGTTCAGGTAACAACCTATTTGCTCTTTTGAAAAAAAATGATTGTGAGAATGTCACATGATTGTACTTCCTGAGCAATTTGTGTTTGTTTGATTTCACAGAGTCAATCATTCAAGATTAATGAGTTGACCACATATGTCAGAGTTCAAAGGATAGGATCTGGAATATTCCATGCTTATCCTTTTGACTTCAAGAATGACCTGTTGGCCAAAATGTTTTTATTTTTCTGATTGCCAATCTCTGCAGATACATCACAGATTGGATATGTACTGGCAGCATTTCGAGCACATGCAGTCCTCACTTTCTACTGGTGTACAGGCAGAGAGGAATGGGTGAATACCAGGCAGTGTCAGAAAACTAGACAAGTGTTGCAGGAATCCCTGAGTCTATCTTGTTTGCTAATCTGTATTCCAATTTGGAAATTGATGAGTGTGAATGTTCATCCGGGGAGTGCAGCTACAGCCCATGGCATCACAGGCCACACAGCTAAACAGTTGACAAAGAGGAAGATTGGAAGAGCAGTAGTTATAGTGGATTCTATTGTCATGCACAAGAAAGACTTTTCTATTGCAGTAAATGTGACTTCAGGATGGTGTGTTGCCTCCCTGGCTCTGAGTCGAAGATGGCACAGAGCAGCTGCTGAGCAATCTTATGGAGAGGGGTGTTGTAGTGATTGTAACAAAGTCAGCCAGGTCGACCTCATAGGATATGGGTTCCCCGATTGGGGTTGTTATTCTGGTCCAATCAGGGAGCCCTGGCTGACAGATACAAAGAGAAATGTCAGAATTCTTGTTCACTCTGAGGGAGCGAGATCAACGTCAAGGACTTTCCACATGTAAATAAAGGGTGATTTGGTGTAGGGATATCGACTTCTGTGGAGTTATTTCAAGTGTAATTAAAACGCTTTTTCCACATTGGTAACAATTGGGATGAGGGCGATTCCTGAAGAAGGGCTCATGCCCAAAACGTCGATTCTCCTGCTCCTTGGATGCTGCCTGACCTGCTGCGCTTTTCCAGCAACACATTTTCAGCCTACAATTGGGATGACGCCTAGAAGGCAGACTTCAGGGAGTTAGGGAGGAATTTAGAAAGTAGGACTCAAGAACAGTAATCTCAGTGCCATGTGTTAGTGTGCATAAGAGGGGGATTGATTGATTTTTAATACCTGCATGGAAAACAGATAGAGGAGAGAGGGTATCAGATTTCTGAGGAATTGGGACCAGATCTGGGGCAGATGGAACTGTTCAAACTGGACATGTTACACTTTAACAA
Organism: Chiloscyllium punctatum; assembly: GCF_047496795.1. NCBI lineage: Eukaryota > Metazoa > Chordata > Chondrichthyes > Orectolobiformes > Hemiscylliidae > Chiloscyllium > Chiloscyllium punctatum. The sequence goes on along the minus strand of NC_092775.1, from coordinate 45,219,863 downwards.
TACTGGGACTGATTTCCTTTCCAGGGCTGTTGGAGTGGATATAAACTAGCTTATTAGAGGGGATGGGGAATCCAGAGGGTAACCCCAAATGGAAGGAAGTAAAGTTGACAATAGAAAGTCAACGATGCTAGGGAGATTAGAAGACAGGAGAACAAAACAAAGCATCAAATAGTGTGCTTCAAAGGTGGAATTACGTCAAAAAGACAAAATTATCTGAATGCACACTGCATTTGCAACAAGGTAGACATTTTAAAGGTGAAAATAGAGATATTTTGTTGTAATCTAATAGCTATTACAGAAGTATAACTGCACAGTGACCAGGACTGGAACTGAAAGTTCAAGGATATTTAATGTTTACGAAGGACAGACAAGAAGGAAAAGCAGGTGAAGGTGTACTGTTGGAAAGGATATGGTCAGTAGCGGTGAGGGAGAGTCTGAGATCAGATGAACAACGTGCAGAATCTGTTTATGTGGAGCTAAGAAACAGCAAGGGGCAGTAGACATTGGTTGGAATTATTTATAGGCTAACAAGTAGTATTGCTATTATGGTGCATGGTATTAATCAGGAGATGAGAAGCCTGTAGTATGGTTGACACAGTTTTCATGAGGGACTTTCAATCCACCTATTGACTGAGTAAGATAATTGAGCACTAAAACTGTGGAGGTGAGGTTTTGGAGTGTGTTTTCGAGAGCAGTAAGTCAAGCCAACAAAAGGGCATGCTATTTTAGATCTAATATTATGCAATGATAATTATAAATCTTGTAATGTGAAAAACCTTTCAAGATGAGTTAGCCACAATATGATAGAATTTTACATTATGTTTGAAAGCGAAGTTGTTCAGTCTGAAATAATAGGAGAATTGTGGCCCATACTTGGCATTCATTTCTCCAGTATTATCTGTGTTTATTTCAGATTTTCAAAACCTACAGTAGTTTGTTTTTGTTTGAGTAATGCATGTTAATATTCACAGAGATTTGGGTGTTCTTCTATAGGGAACACCAAAGATTAATGAGCAGGTAGAGCCAGCAATTAGGAAAATAATTAGTGTGACGTTTATTGCAGGAGGTTGCAGTACAATATTAAAGAAATCTTGCAACAAAGCTGCGGTAAACAAATTTGGAGTGATATACTTGCTTTAGATAACGTACAATGAAGATTCACTAGTTGAATTCCTCGGAGTAGAAGGCTAAACTATGATGGGAATTGTTCTATACTCAGGGAGTTTAGAAGAACGAAATTTCATTGAAGTACTCCTTGGCAAAATAGATGAAAACAGATTGTTCCCCTGACTGGAGAAAGCAGACTGGATCAAACTCTTGGAACACCCTTCTTAACAGCACTGTGTATTTACCCACACCCCAAGGACTGCAGCACTTCAGGAAGGCAGTTCACAATCACTTATAAAGGGCAATTAGGAATGGGTAGTATATCCTTGTTGCATTGCTGATGCCCACATCCCATGAACAAATAAAATAAACTTAATGGACATAATCTCAGGATAAGGGATGACCATTCCAAACTGAAAGCAGTAGAATTTTATTCACCTTTTGTAGAGAATTCCAAATATATGCAATGTTCAAAGTTTGGGAGAAGATTTGTAGCTCGGGTGCTCGTTGTTGTGGTTCTGTTCGCCGAGCTGGGAATTTGTCTTGCAAACGTTTCGTCCCCTGTCTAGGTGACATCCTCAGTGCTTGGGAGCCTCCTGTGAAACGTTTGCAAGACAAATTCCCAGCTCGGCGAACAGAACCACAACAAATATATGCAATCTTCTAAAGGCCGTAGGTGCTGAATCATTGTGTGTGTGCAAGACTAAAATATTTATATTTTTGAAATTTATGTAACAAGAGTCTGGAGTTCAGTAATTGAAAAGTGCAGCAGGCATGAGGTCCCATACGATCTACTCCTGCTCCTATTTCTTATCTTATGAGAGGAAGTTTCATCCTCCACCATTTCCCTTTCTTTGTGTCTTATAATCAAATTATAAACCTTGTTGATCAGGTTGTATTGCTGTCACATAAAAGTTTCTTCATAAAGCATTACTCATAATTATTTGTAAAATTTTGAGACACAAAAATTTATGTGAAAGAAAATCATTCTTTTAAAAGACAGAAGAGCCTCTATTAAGGGAATGAGGGGACTGGAACTAAACATAACAACTATCACTAGAAAAAAAAAGTACCTAAATAAACTAGTGGGGCTAAAGACCACTAAATCCTTTGGACCTAGTGGAATGTATCCTAGGATTTTAAAAGTAGCAGCTACAGAGATAATAGTTGCACTGGTTACAATATTCCAAGAATCCATAGATTTTGGAAAATTGTCAGGGGATTGGAAAACCACCAATATAACACCTTTACTTAAAAAGGTAAGGAGATAAAACACAGGAAAGTATAAATCAGTTAACTGATAATCTGCCATTGGGAAAATGTTAGAATTAATTGTAAAATTAGTAATGGGAAAATAATTAGAAAGACATAGTATGATTAAGTAGAGTGAGCATAGCCTTATGAAGGGGAAATCATGCCTGATAATTTTATTTACTGTTAGATTTTAGGACCAGTAGAAAGATGGGTCTTACTAAGAGAGGACGTGGAGTTGGGATAAGAGGGCATTTTCTGGATGGAAACTTGTAACTAGGAGAATGCCACAGAGATCACTGAGGCCACAAGAATTTGCAATATATATTAATGATTTGGATGGGGAAAAGTGAATATGAAATAGCCAAGTTTCTGGACAACACAAAATTAGGTGGGAATCCAAGCGGTGAGGATGACACAGTGAGTCTACAGAGAGATATAGACAGGCTAAGTAAATGGGAAAAACTTAGCAAATGGAATATTACATGGAAAATTTAAGGTTATGCACTTTGACAGGAAGAATACAGGAGCTGAATATTATTTAAGCGGAGAAAGATTACAGAGACATACAGCACAGGAAATCTGTGAATCCTTGTAAATAGATCTTAAAAAGTTAGCATCCAAGTTCAGCAAATAATAGGAAAGGCAAATGGAATGTTAGTTTTCACTTCAAAGGGAATGGTGTAAGAAATTAGAGAGTCTTGCTAAAACTATACAATGCACATGTCAGAACACAGCAGTTTTGGGCTACTTACCTTTTTATCTGATATACTTGCATTAGAGGCAGTTAGAGAAGTTTAGCTAAGCTGAGCCTGGATATGGACGCACTGTCTTATGAGGAGAGTTTAAGTATTTGGTCTTTTACTCATTGGAGTTTAGAAGACTAAGAGATGACCTTATTGAAACATATAATATTCCTAGGGAACTCGATAGGTTTGATGTAGAATGTTTGTTTCCCCTTGTGGGAGAGTCTAGGACTAGAGGGCATAATCTCAGAATAAGGGGTCACCCTTTTAAGTCAGAGATGAAGAGGAATTTCTCCTCACGGGGGCAGTGAATCTGTGGAATTCTTTATCACAGTTGTGGAGGATTGGGTCATTAAGTGTATTTGAGACGAGGATGGACAGATTTTTACTCAGTAAGGGAATCAAGATTAGATTACTTACAGTGTGGAAACAGGCCCTTCGGCCCAACAAGTCCACACCGCCCCGCCAAAGCGCAACCCACCCATACCCCTACATCTACCCCTTACCTAATACTATGGGCAATTTAGCATGGCCAATTCACCTGACCTGCACATCTTTGGAGTGTGGGAGGAAACCGGAGCACCCGGAGGAAACCCACGCAGACATGGGGAGAATGTGCAAACTCCACACAGAGAGTCGCCTGAGGCGGGAATTGAACCCGGGTCTCTGGCGCTATGAGGCAGCAGTGCTAACCACTGTGCCACCGTGCCACCGTGTTGATAAGGAACAGACAGAAAAATGGAGCTGAGGATTATCAGATCAGCTGTGATCTCATTGAATGGCGGATCAGACTTGATGGGCTGATTGGCTTACTCCCACACCTACGTCTTATGGGCTTAAGGGACTTTGAGCAGTAGGAGAACACAAGAGAAGAAAGAGGAACAGAAAGATACTGAAGCCCCTACCCTGAACATAGGATCTACCAGTAAAGATAAACTACCAGTAAAGATGACTGGAGATGAACAAGAATCAGAGCTGCAGGAAATTTTGATTCTCCCAATGGATGGCCATGACATTTGTACCCTCATCATCACAGACCTCATATTACGTGATCATTATCACTGGTAATCATATTGGTGGCCATGAATGTCACTGTCACCCTAAATTTCTTCACTTCTGGCTCTTTCCAATGATCAACTGCAGATGTTTGTGGCGTCTCTGAATGACCGCACACGACTGTGATTCTCTGGTCACCTACGTCTCATTAAAATTATTTCTGTCACTGCACAAACCACAGAGGTCAATGGACGACAGTGCCTTGTGGAGCCAGAAGTCAATGCATCCACATACCGATCTATGTGAGCCCTCCAAGTGAATACACAGAATATTGCTGGTCACAGGTGACAGCTTTGCCAGAGATGAACAGCACATTTATTTCACAACAGACTTGGCCTTGCAGGGACAGAGTGTATTGAGGTTTGCCTCTATTGCTAGATTCTCCCAGGTGAATCACATCATTGATTAGACCTATGTGACCATCATGGTTACCCAGCAACCAACTACTGAAATCCATCAATAGGAAGAGTTTCCATTCCCTCCTCATCCAAGTGATCTGTGACCACAAAATGTGCTTCCTCCATGTATATGGTTGTAACTCTAGCAGTTCCTCAATACAACCTCCAAAATGTGTGAATGGGTCCTTGGGAGTGAGAAAATCAGCAGGACAGCTGCTGGGTAGTCAATTGGGCTTATCAAGATGCTGCTAAAGTGCCAGGAGCATTCAGATAAGGCCATTTGAGAATCTCCTGTAAGGATCTTTGTCATTGTGGTAATCTGCTGGGCTCTCCTTGACCTTGCCCTCCAGAGAGGTGAGGATATCCAGGGAGGACTGTGAGGTGTTTGAAGCAGGCAGTCCTTTATGGGAGGACCAGGAGGTGAAAGAGTGGACAAACTGGAAGCCAAAGGGACATGATGCTGAACAGAGAGGTGATCCTAATGTGCCAGATGGTGGATTCTTCCTACCAACCTCCCTTTATATACCACCTCCATTATTAGATCCAGGACAACAATTATAAAATGAAGGTTGTCCCCATACATATATCTGTCCCTCAGCAGAACAAGCAGCTTCAGTGACAGCTAATGTGTAATGCTTAAATGAGTAATATTGTATTCCCAACCCATTGGTTTTAAGTGGGCAAGTTCACTCTTGGGAAAATTGTGACACAAATTAGAATCCCAAAAGAGTTGGTTTTCTAACATAAAAACAATCCTGAGTCAGAATCTCGTTCGGTGAAAGTGAAAATTAAGCTAGGCTGAAAGGAGAAGAGCGAGGATCGATTGAAAGGGTGTAAACGCTCCAGTCGTGTCTCTAAATCCAAACCTGTTGTAAGCGATGATGATACAGAGGAGGAAGTGGATGAGGTGGGACCCAGTACCTGAGCCTGTTATTCAGTATTTACATTGTACAAAGTTGTGTTAAAACCAGTGACACAGGATCTCCAGTATTGGGTGGCCAATGGCCCCCTCCTCCATGTTGACCTCATGCATTCAAAGTTGTAGCTTTTGAGACCTGCAGCTGCCTGCCATTTAATTCACCAGCTACAGTTAACAATGTTCTTGTGCTTTTTATACAAACTGTACTGCACCATGCAATATTAGAAAGACAAAAACTGCTTGTGTGTTCCACCCTCCCCTCACCTCCCTATTTCCACCCTTGTCCCCGCAGTTACCAGCCTGAGATCTCGAACTCACATCCTACCTCTGCAATAAGAAGCTGCTGTGCCTCCTTTATCTACAAATCTATTTTTTTTATCAATTTACTCTGGCATGATATTGGCCAGTGTGAATCTCTGGGTGCAACAACTGATTTTTCTGTTTTCAGGACCAGGGAACAGTGAAATTAGCTGGGCTTCGCACTTCTGATCACTATCTAGAAATACCTACTGGAAACCACACATATATGAACGATAGGTGAGAATAGGACCAGGCTTGGCTATGGCAATCTCATCATGGTCAAATACCTTCTCCAGATACATAATGAGGCTTGCATATGAACAACAGGCAACTAGGTAAAGTAACAATAGTAGCCAGTGCCAACAAGAGTAGTTGTTGGAAAAGGTGGGAAGGGAGGTGTATCGGGAGGAGAAATGTCAAGAAATCAAAAGCTGTACAATTGGAATTATATAAATAATCGCAATTGTTTGTCTGTACGTTGTCACTAGATTTATCAAGTGAATTTCAAATGTGGCAAAATGTCAGCTGGATTGCTGCACTAGAAAGGAGAACTAAAGGAACTGGGCTGGAATGGAGATGGAGCTTTTAGAGCATGAGAATTTGAGTAGACTAGACCTATATTCCCTAGAATTTTGAAGAGTTAGCAGTGATCTCATTGAAATATATAAAATTCTTAATGGGGTTAACAGGGTAGATGCTGGGATAATGTTTCCTCTAGCTGGGGAGACCAGAACTAGAGGTCATGGTCTCAAGATAATGGGCTGCATTTTAGGACTGAGGTGAAAGAGTTGTTAATCATTGAAATTCTTTACCCCAGAGAGCTGAGGATGCACAGTCATTGAGTACATTCAAGACAAGAATAGATGTTGGGTACTGAGAGAATTAAGAAATATAGGTTAGTGTGGGAAACCGGAGGTGAGGTAGAAGATCAGCCATGATCTTATTGAATGGTGGAGCAGGCTAGAGGGGCCAAATGGCCTACTCCTGCTCCTATTTCTTATATTTCTTATATTCTAAAATTCAGTGTGCCCCAACAAATGACAGTAGACCAGCTCCATACCTGGTGGCATCTGACGCTGTGAGTGGTCACCAGCACAGGTGGGCACTGTAGGTGAGGTACCACAAGAGTGCCAATTGGAGGCACCCTCTGAACACTTGTAAATTACAAAATACATGCTGTGGATAGAGGTGCCAGGTCAGTATTGTGTAGAGGGGCTTGGAGTCAGGCAGAGAGCCATCACTACCCGGGTGTGGCACGGTGGCTCAGTGGTTAGCACCAGGGTCCCAGGTCGATTCCAGCCTTGGGTGACCGTCTGTGTGGAGGACCGTCTGTGTGGAGGACCATCTGTGTGGAGTTTGCACATTCTCCCCGTGTCTGCATGGGTTTCCTCTGGGCGCTTTGGTTTCCTCCCACAGTCCAAAGATGTGCAGGTCAGGTATATTGGCCATGCTAAATTGCCCATAGTGTTAGGTGCATTAGTCAGAGGGAAATGGGTCTGGGTGAGTTACTCTTCTGAGGGTCGGTGTGGACTGGTCGGGCCGAAGGGCCTGTTTCCACACTGTAGGGAAGCTAATCTAAAAACTACCCAGTGATTCAAGGTAAGCTGCTTTGCTGGATATGCTTTTGCCTCTCCTCCCCAACTGGTATTTCACTGGCCATGCCTGCAATCTGGCAGCCTGCCTGGAAAACCCACGTCACAAATGAAGTGTGCCCTTGTCTGGCACTTTATTGGACCTAATTATCCATCTTCATGGGTAGGTGGGGCCATCAACCCCTGACGTGCAGCTGCAACATTCACTGAATGAGCTACACCTTAGGCAGCAGCAAGAAAATGCAGGCACTCCTGCTTTCTAACTTAGTTCCACGTTCAACCAAAAAATCTGATCCTCTTCAACAGAAGAATTTAATTCACTAGAAACTTTAAGACAAAATATTTTAAATAACTGATCATAGGCCAATCAGAACGCTTGACCCATGGGTCAGCGATGATTGTGACGTCACTGTCTGTCGACAAATGGTAGCAGGTTTAACTTCAGTAAGAATCACGAATGGGTCTTGTAATATTGCTAATGATATATTTGGTGATTCTTGCGAACAAAATACAAGAAAATAATGATAACATATTTGATTGTGTTTGCAGTTGTCCTATCACTTGCATATTCGATAATTTCCCACAAACTTTTAGAGTTTTAACTCAGTTTATATTTTTTTTGGATTTGAACTCTGAACATTTACATCTGTTCAAATTTCTAAAGCACATGACTTCCATTATATAAGAAGAAGTGCAAACATATTGGTTAAAAACAATGGTATTTTATTTAAGGGTTGATTTTCACTCCAATATATGTTTAATTCATGCACTCCATACTCCAGGATTTACAATATAGCAGGCATAAATGCATTCTCAGCGAGGTTTATTCACATGATTCGAGAGTTAAGGACAATGAAAATTCAACAGCAGAACAAGCTACTAGCCATAGGGTTTACATGTTGACTAACTAAGATTAATACACATGAAGAGTAGTAGGGAAGAGGAAGTGCAACAACTTTTAGATCATAAAGAGATTCAGGAGGCAAGGTTCAGAACTCAGTGAATTCAACATGCGGTCTCCCACTATAGAGTTTTATATTATATATAGTTAGAGTTATAGATATGAAGCATATCGATGCTATCACTGACCCTTTTAAATGTACAATACTTCCTATCCTGCACGTACATAATGTTTGCCGTCATTACGTTCCTGGCTACCGAAATAAAAAGTTAATTTAACTCTCACCCTTATTGACTCAGCCCACAGACAGAGAGACATTTCAAATGAATGTAGAATCATTGCCGAGGGTCAGAGTCAACACGAGGAGAGATAAGTTAAAACGTTTTCTCTCTGTTCGAATTCCCTCGGGGGGGGGGGGGGGGGGGGGATTTATTGCCGAGCTTGGTGGGTGTTACCGGAGTGACCTTTCACAAATGGTACCATTTAGCATCAGCCACAAAAAGCTGTAATTCTCTCGGATTTTTAATGAGCCGAATAAAGCTGCCTGCAACAAGAGGTAGCGGGAGAGAAGTTTCTAGTTAGTTTTGCACTGTCTCGTTTATATTAAAACAATTACACTTGGTAAGATCAAGGCCCGGTTTTAGTCAAACCCCGACCTAACTATTTATTTTTAATTTCCCTTCTACGCTGCTCTGCACTCCAATAATTTCTTAAAACTCTTCTGGAAACTGTCGTCCAGAAAGGCGTACAGAAAGGGGTTTAAGCAGGAATTGGCGTAGCTTAAGCTGGTGATAAAGTAGGCGATCCCAATCACAAGAGGCGTCTCTTGAACATCCGTGGTCAGAGAGACAATGGTGGTGAGGTGAAAGGGAGTCCAGCAGAACAGACACACGGCCAGCACGATGAAGACCATCAGTGTCACCTTCTTCTTGGCTTTGTCCAGGGCTTTGGCGTTCGAGTTCAGGTGCATGTTCCTCAGCCTGTACAGCATCATGGTGTAGAGCAGGCAGATGGTGGAGACTGGGATGGCGAAACCCAAGATCAGGGTGTAGATGCGGCTGGCTTTGAGCCAGGCGCGTTCTGGTCTGGGGAACACCAGGACGCAGCTCTTCCTGTTCATGGGATCGGTGTAGACTTCGGCGAAGATGGTGAAGGGTAAGACGATGAGGGTGACCAGGAGCCAGACGCAGAGACTGACCATCTTGGCCGTCCTGTAAGTGCGCTGCGGCAGCTTCTTGGAGCGCACGGTGGCCAAGACCACCAGGTAGCGGTCTACACTCATCACGGTCAGGAAATAAATGCTGGAGAAGATATTGTAGTGGTCAATGGAAAGGATGAGCTTGCACATGATCTCCCCGAAGGGCCAGTAGTACAGCAGGTGATCCGCGATATTGATGGGCAGCACCAGGGTGAATAGATCATCTGCAATCGCCAGATTTAAAATGAACATATTCGTCACTGTCTTCATGTTAGGAGCTTTGAGAATGACATAAATCACAGCCGTGTTGCCTGTGAGCCCAGCAGCACAGATCACAGAATAGATCACGGGGAGCACGATGTAGAAATCTGGGTACTGCTCAGGTAGAGTGAAGTTAGTGTCTGTCCCGTTGGAAAACTCACACAAATCCCCCGAACCGTGACAGGGGCTAGTCCGAGCCCGTGTGTCTGAAATGTTCTCCATGGTGAATAATCGTCTGCTGGGCCTGTGTTCCTGAAACGGAGACTATTCGCAAAAAGCATCAGCGTTAATACCGACAGCACAAATTCAATTAAGACGCTCGATAAAAGTGTGTCTTCTTATGCGAGCACAGTTTGCAATACAGAATCCGCGCTACCTGTTGTCTCTCAGTTGTTTTTAGCAGGGCTTAATAGAATCTCCGGCTGCCGCAATAAAAACCAGTTTGGTTCCTGCGTGAACCTGCCCCGAACGAAAGTGAATTTGATCTTCTCAAGTTGCCATAGGCAACGCACCATACCCCATTTCACTGGCAAAAAGAATAAAACACCTTTCTCCGAGGATTCACTTCATCGTTTCAAGTTGTGCTTCCAATGGCATAACCTACGCAAACATGAAGACATAGTTACAAATCACATTATAGCTTTAAAGGAATTTAGCAACTGTCTGAATTTTGCTGCATCCACACCGAATGTCCAATATCATGCAATCAATAACAGACCATCTTATTCACTTCCAAGCATGCGCTCTCAGTTGTAAAACTTGCAACCCCTCAGAAAATCCATTGAAAAAGCAATTCGCTGGAGGCCATTGATGGATTTCGTTTCAGATCGGATAAATTGCTGTTTTGTTTAAGGTAGATAGCAGTTGGGAGATTCGGTGGGTGTCCACGCTCAGTTGTTCACAACTGTCGGGGGGAGTCTGATTCTGCAGCTGCCTATGTGGGATTGTTCCAGTAGCGTCTGCCTCTCCAGCTCTGCTGACGTCCAATCCGCTGCGATTTCATCTGTAACCCCTTGTTTTTTCCTTCCGAACCTCTGTCGCCAATTCTCCAAAGTTTCACTCATGCATCATCAGTCCTAAACAAATAAATAAGCGCAAAATGTAAGGAACTCCTTTTAAAGACGAAAGCACTGCCAACATTGTTTCAAAATGTGGGCTCCTGAAAAGAAAGAGCCTTAAAAAAAATGCTGTACAACAATAACATTAAATAGGATGTTACCATGTTTACCAAAAGGGAGTCAGAGGAGATGGGGCTAGACAAGAAGTAGAGGTCACAGTCAGATCCGTGTTATCTTATCAAATGTCTTAAGCAGATTCCAGGGACTGAATAGCCTACACTTGTTCCTATTTCTTATCTTTGTTGTGTATGATGCTTAAGTTTGGCAACACAGGCACAGCTCGAGTACTCTTTCAAATATTTGAACAAATATCCAGCATTAGTTTGCCGACTTGGCTGGACAGCTCCTTCGGAATACAGAGTGACAGCAGCAACACCGGTTCTGGCTGAAGTCACCATGAACGCTCTGCCTTTTCACCTTCGCCTTTTCAGGCTCAATTCACTCCAGCTCCCCTCTGTCTAATGAGAGAGCAAACTGTAGCGACTTTCACAGGTTTACCATGTTCCCTGCATCAACCAACAGTGCAACGATTTGCCCACCGCCATGGTGGTGTTTTCTAATCTGACGACAGAGAAAAAAAAAGCAATAAGATCCTTAAAGTCATCAAATCATTACTGTAAAAACTTTAGCAGAACAACTAAGTGATTAAAAACAACCAATATCTTTGATTAAGACTTGCAAAGTACACTCTACTCAAGCTGCAGATTTGGTAAATTGTCCTAATACAATACGTGATGAGTTACACAGGTAGAACGATGGTGGCGCTGGAAAGTAATTAGTATTTGATCAATGACTTCGATATTGATTGTACTGTTGTGTTCTGCAAAATGTTAGCAAATTAATGGGGTGTTACTGCTATTTTGTACTCAACTTTCAAGTGTCTTGCATCTTTTTCTTTTTCATGATATTGGCTTATAGCTCCGGTCAATTTGAAAATCTGAGGTATCTCGATAAAACTTGAAAGCCCTTTTCTTTAAGGAAAGAAATATCAGCCACTTCAACATTACGAGAATAGGGAGTCACTGGATTCAAATTTCTGAAAAATTGTGGAAAGTATAATATAAAGAAAACACTAGTTTAAAGCGTTAAACTTTAATACACACCTCAACCATTCTGTGATCTTTCATCAAATGGTGAAAGAAATATATTCAAGAATTGCTCTCCGGAAGCAGCAACAGGTTCATGTTTTTAAAGTTTAATGACAAAGTGAATTGACTTATAAAGTAGTGCAAAGTTTGAGTTGATGAATATATTTCTGCTCACTTAGAATCCCTACAGTGTGGAAACAGGCCCTTCGGTCCAACAAGTCCACACCGATCTTCCGAATAGTAACCCACCCAGACTTATTCCCCTACCCTCTTATCCTATACTTACCCCTGACTAATGCACCTATTCTCCACATTCCTGAACACCCAAGCTAAATTCACCTAACCTGTACATCTTTGGATTGTGGGAGAAAACTCACACAGACAGTCACCCGAGGTTGGAATCGAACCCAGGTGCTTGGTGCTGTGAGGCAGCAGTGTTAACCACCGTGCTGCCCCACTATTGCAACTTCTACAACAAATCTTGCATATTAACTATCTATTTGGGGTGAGGCGCTCATCAGTTCGTGACAAAACTATGGCTTTAAGAGGAGTACTTTGCCCTTTTCTTTACAAAGAGAAACGTTGAGAAAGAGGCACGGAGCAGTCAGCTCAAAGTCGATGAAATAAACAACTTGAGGGGCTTTGGGGTTTTTCTTTTCAAAAAAAGTTGGGACACTAGATAGCAGCCTGAATTGGTGGGGTCAAGCTCCCTAATATCTTCATCAGATCAAAACATCAAGTGCTTGGTAAATGTGTAATATCACATTTAATAGCTGTCCACAATACTGTACTCCATTATTAGACATATCAGATGTATATAGGACAAATCAAAACAAACAATCTGCACACATTACTTAATTGCTTTGAAATATTTACTACAAAGTTTAAAAGACTTTCTACTTTTTCTGTCAGCCCTTTATTTATCTCTATTTCTGTGTTTCCAAGACACACATGATACCAATATATGCACAGTTCATAACCTGGAAATGGAATGTCTATTTATATTATTTCACTCTGAAGTATCCCCAAATCACACACAAAATTGATTAGCATAATTTAATCAAGTTACTGCTAGTTCCATTCTAGTGTGATGATAAGATTTGGAAAGTACTGGGTTGTGAATTTTTGAGATGGGGCTGTATTGAAATTATCTCCAGAAGTAAAACATACAATAAAATGGCTTTGAAATCGGAAATTCTGAGCTCAGTCACTGTGTAGCAACCAAGCCACAAATACTGTGACACATCAGGGAGAGGAAAAGAAATTTAGATATTTGGTATCAGAAGATATTTGGTTCATATTCCTGAACGCAGGGTATCTTAATCACAATGGAGAAGCTGAGGCAAGCGTATGGATGCTGAAAATAGGAATGCAAGCACTTCAGCATTTGCAACTGTCCAACAGGTTTGAGGTTCTTTCAGCTTGCTTAGAGGAGGACTGCAGAATGAATAAGTTAAATGGCCGTGGCACCATGGTACTGGAACCCATTCAAATGGAGGGAGGAAAAGAAATGTAGCGAGAGGAGGGGACAATATCATGAGGGGTATTGACATTGTTCTTTGCAGGAAAGGCTGCACTGCCTGTCCAGTGCCAGCATTGTGAGGGCTAGAGAAGAATTTGCAATGCGACAAGAAGGTTCCATGCAGGAACTGCACCAAAGGCAGGACAAGGAAAGGTGAGGAGCTAGGCATTAAATTAGCATGAAAGATTATTACCTGAGCCATATGTGATGGACATTGGTACATAAGGTTAAAGACCTGGTGCAGTAGAAGTGGGTTTCAGTTCATGAGTATCCTGTACCAGTTGTACAGAAAATGGGATTTGTAACATTTGGATACTCCACACATGAACTGTGCTGAGACTAATATTCTAGCAAGCAGAAAGTGAGGACTGCAGATGCTGGAGATCAGAGACCATCAGTGTGGCACAAACAGGTCAGACAGCATCCAAGGAGCAGGAAAGTCAGCGTTTTAAGCATAAGCCCTTCATCAGGAATGTGTGGGGGAGAAGTGGGCTGAGAGATAAATAGGAAGAGGGGTGGGGTTGGGGGAAGGTAGTTTGGAAGGTGATAGGTAGATGTGAATGGTGTGTGATCGTGATAGGTTGGAAAAGAGGGTGGAGTAGATAGGTGGGAAGGACAATGGACAAGTGGGACAGTTCAAGAGGGAGGTACTGCATTGGACAGCTGGATATGGGATGAGGTGGGAGGAGGGAGATGAAGAATCTGGTGAAATTGACATTGATGCCATGTGGCACCTCCTCCACTTCCTGCACCCCCACCCTTGAACTCCCCCCCCCCCCAACCCCTCCAGCACAACAAGGATAGTATTCCCTTGATCCTCACCTCCCACCCCACCAATCTCCAGATCCAACGCATCATCCTCCACCATTTCTGCTACCTACAGTCAGACCCCACCATCAGAAATATATTTCTCTCCCCAGCCCTATCAGCATTCTGTAGAGACCATTCCCTCTGTAACTTCCTCATGAGGTCCACGGCCCTCATCAACCCACCCTCCACTCCTGGCACCTTCCCTTGCCACCGCAAGAGGTGTAAAATCTGCACTTAAAACCACCCCCCCCCCCACCCCCTCACCCCTGTCTAAAACCCCAAAGGATCCTTCCATATCCAGCAGAGATTTTCCTGCACATCCAAACACCTAATCTACTGTGTCTGTTGTTCTTGATGTGATCTTCTCTACTTTGGGAGACAAGATGCCAACTCACAGGATGTTTTGGAGAACATCTCTGGGACATATGCACCAAACAATACCACCGCCTTGTGACCAATAACTTCAACTCCCCCTCCCACTCTGCCAAGGACATGCAAGTCCTGGGCCTCCTCCACTGCCAAATCCTAACTACCTGACGCCTGGAGGAAGAACATCTCATCTTCTGCCAATGTCGATTTCACCAGTTTCCTCATCTCCCCTCTGCCCACCTCATCCCAAATTCAACCCTCCAACTCGGCACCACCCTCTTGAACGATCCCACCTGTCCATCTCCCTTCTCACCTATCAATTCCGTCCTCCACTCCAACCTATCACCCCCTCCTGCATCTACCTATCATCTTCTAAGCTACCTTACCCCAGCCCTATCCCCACTCCTATTTATCTCTCAGCCCACATTACCACCCCCCCCCCACATTCCTTATGCCCATGCCCCTCAGATGCTGCCTGACCTGCTGTGCTTTTCCAGTGCCACACTAATATTGAAGCAAGCCACATAACAAGGAAAGTAGAAAGATCTATAAAATAAATAGTGTGGGGGTGTGAATCAAATTTTGGAAGTACTAGGAAATCAAAGAGTGGAGACAAGACAAGAAAGAAGGATATTAATAAGAGAAATGACAAACAGACCAAAAAAAGGAATAGAGAAGACAAATCTAACAGTAAAATTTCATCAGTGGTTCTTCATCTGAACGCACATAGCATTCAAATCAAAATAGTTGGAACTGGTAGTGCAAATAGAAATAATTGAGTACAATCTGACAACCGTTGCAGAGAGGTAGTTGCAAGATGACATAGACTAGGACCTAAATATTGAAGGGTACAAGACATTTAGAAAGAACAGGAAGTTAGGAAAAGATAGATGGGTGAAGACAGTAAATAATGATAGTAACAGCACAATAGAGAGGGATGACCTAAGTTTAGGAAACTCAGGATGTAGAAGCAGTTTGAGTTAAGATGGGATAGAAGTTATTTGTACATGCATTATCACTACATATTTGGACTATGTGTCAAGTTTTAAGGAGAGATTAAATACAGCAGGTGAGTTGGCTAGACAGCATTTAAAAATAGCAGAGCATATAATGAAACAGGAAGCAGACAAGAGGTCAAAAATTCATTATTTTGCTACTGGAGTTCAAGTGTTAGCGTTACTATCAATGGGAGGTGAACTTTTAAAGTGGGCCATATCAAATCAAAAGGAAATTGAGTGAGGTGAATTATTTGACAAGAATGCCACATAGAAGGAAATCTCACACAAGATATAGCCAGGAAAGGGATTGAGGATCTAAAAAGTGACTACAGAAAGTTACGTTGGAAGCTGAAGAGCAGGACGAGTAGAGTAGGGATCTCAGGTTTGCTACCGGTGCCACGAGATAGTGAGATGAAGAACAGTCAGCAAATGCAGCTTAACATGTGGATGCGAGGCTGATGCAGGAGGGAGGGCTTCAGATACCTTGACCATTGGGATACCTTTTGGGGAAGGTGGGACCTGTACGTGAAGGACAGGTTGCACCTGAACTGGACAGGCACAAATGTCCTGGGTGGGAGAAGTTTTAAACTAGTTTGCAGTTTTTATAAATGACTTGGATGAGGAGGTTGAGGGGTGTGTTAGTAAATTTGCAGATGACACAAAGATTGGAGATGTCGTCAACAGTATAGAGGCTACTGCAGGCTGCAGCGTGACATAAACAGGATGCAGAGCTGGGCTGAGAAATAGCAGATGGAGGTCAACCTGGATAAAGGCGAAGTGATGCATTTCGGAAGGTCGAATTTGAATGCTGAATATAGGATTAAAGACAGGATTCTTGGCAGTGGGGAGGAACAGAGGGATCTGGGTGTTCAAGTATATAAATCCCTCAAAGTTGCCACCCAAGTGGATAGGGTTGTTCAGAGAGCAAATGGTGTTTTGGCTTTCATTAACAGGGGGATCGAGTTTAAGAACCGCTAAGTTTTGCTGCAGCTCTATAAGTCCCTGGTGAGACCACACTTAGAATATTGTGTACAGTTCTGGTCGCCCTACTATAGGAAAGATACAGAGGCTTTGGAGAGGGTGCAAGGAAGGTTTACCAGGATGCTGCCTGAACTGGAGGGCTTACCGTATGAAGAAAGGTTGAATAAGCTCGGACTTTTCTCTCTGGAGAGAAGGAGGAAGAGAGGAGACCTGATTGAGGTATACAAGATAATGAGAGGAATAAATAGAGTCAATAGCCATTGACTTTTTCCCAGGGCAGGATTGACTGGTACGAGAAGTCATTGTTTGAAGATGTTAGGAGGAAGGTATAAAGGAGACATCAGAGGTAGGTTCTTTACGCAGAGAGTTGTGAATGCATGGAATGCGTTGCCAGCTGTGGTGGTGGAAGCAGATTCAGTGGGGACATTTAAGCGACTGCTGGACATGCACATGGATAACTGTGGGTTGAGGGGTGCGTAGGTTAAGTTACTATGTTTTACATTAGAATTAAATCTCAGCACAACATCGTGGGCCAAAGGGCCTGTTCTGTGCTATACTTTTCCATGTTCAATGTCTAAGTGTATTGTGTGAATATACTCAAAATATATTTTAATAGGAAAGGAAATCAAAGGACAATGTGGTACTGATTACAACACAGAGTGAAGAGCCAAGTTCAAATGATTCTCATTCGGCAGTGCTCAAATTAAATTGGACAATGAGGAAGTTCTCAAAAAGTGTAATTAATTATTGAGTTACCTACCAGAGGAAAATCAAAATTATCTGAAAGACTTATTGTAGTCTCATGGAAAGAGATGTGGGAATAAGCTGGGAAGTACTAACATGGTTCCGCATGATGTAGGAAATGCTGGTTCAATTAAGCAAATCCTTATAGACTTAATATCTAAAATTGGCACAGGTTCAAAAAGAGATTGAAAGTATGCTTAGAGATGACATGATCAAAGTTAATTACAGGGAACGCAGTTCACCCATCGTAATGGTGCCAAAACCAGATGTACCCAACGATTATGTTTTTTAGATTAGATTAGATTACTTACAGTGTGGAAACAGGCCCTTCGGCCCAACAAGTCCACACCGCCCCGCCGAAGCGTAACCCACCCATACCCCTACATCTACATCTACATCTACATCTACATCTACCCCTTACCTAACACTACGGGCAATTTAGCATGGCCAATTCACCTGACCTGCACATCTTTGGACTGTGGGAGGAAACCGGAGCACCCGGAGGAAACCCACGCAGACACGGGGAGAACGTGCAAACTCCACACAGTCAGTCGCCTGAGGCGGGAAATGAACCCGGATCTCCGGCGCTGCGAGGCAGCAGTGCTAACCACTGTGCCACCGTGCCGCCCACAATGTGTGGATTATTGCAAAGTCAATGCAATTGCAAACTCTGATTCATATCCTTTTCCACATTTGGAAGACTGTATTGAGAAAGTGGAACAAACAATTTATGTTTCAAAGTTGGGCTTGCTCAGAGGATACTGGCAGGTACCTCTGTTTGAAAGAATGAAGGCAACCTCAACTTTTGTGACACTGAATGGACTATACCAGTTTAAAGTTAAAATTATCATGATTTAAAATCATGAAGTTCTTTGGTATGACGAATGTACCAGCCTCATTTCAAAGACTAACCAATAAAGGTTATTTCTGGATTACCCAACTAAGTGGTTTACATAGATGAACTGGTAATTTTTAGTCACACACAAAAGGAACATTTGGAGCATCTAACAGAATTATTTAATTGGCATAAGGAGGCATGGTGATAAACCTGACTAAGAGTGAGTTTGCAAAAGCCCAAGTCATGTAACTGGACATGGACAGATGGCCCCATGGGAAGTGAAATAAACGTTACCATCACCAAAGAGGGCAGTACTATGATTCCTAGGACTGAGTGGATTTTATCAGAAATTCATATTGAATTTTTGCACTGACTGACCTGTTGAAGAGATGTAAAAACCTTTAGTGGATGGATGTATCAGAAGATATTTGACAACCTGAAAGCTGTAGGAGAAAATGAGGACTGCAGATGTTGGAGAGTCAGATTCGACAAGTGTGGCGGTGGAAAACTGCATTCATCACCGTTCCAGTGTTAGCAAGAGTTAACTACACAGAGCCATTCAAGGTGGCTATCGATGAGAGTGATGTGCATGTCAGTGCAGTAGTCTTGAAAGAAGATGATGAGAAGATAGAAAGATTGACTGGGTACTTTTTACAGAAAGTTGAATATTTATCAACAGAAATATTCCAGAATTGAGAAGGAAACCTTGAGTGTGATGGTGATGTTGCAACATTTCAAAATTTATGTTGCCACCATTTAATCTGAAAATTATACACATGGCAGGACAAGAGAATGTAATTGCCAACGTGTTGTCATGACTTTGATTGAAAAAGACAAAGGTGTTTGGTAGCAGAAGAAATGGACCAAAATGGACTATAGTGTTGAATGTTTGCATGCTTAGAGTCAATGTAATTTTTACGTGTTGTAGTGCACTAATAGCATAACAGCAAAGGGTTTTAAAAATGAAGCCATCTTTGAATATTGATGGTTCATCTTTTAAAGTGGGAGGTGTGATAATAAAAGGCTTTAAGGGGCGTATTTTGTCCTGGTTTGTTTATGTGATGAGAGTTGAGACAGAGGTACAGAGTGGTCTGTCCAAACTAATAAAGTAAATAGTTTGGGAGGGCTTGGGATTTGTTTTTAAAAATGTTGGAACAAGAGAAGCAGCATGAATGGGTGGAAACAGGCTCCCACAGAACCAGGGTTTTAGTTTAGCTTTCAGTAGTTGCTGGGGTTTTGAAGCTGATTGTTGAAACTGTTATCTCTCTCTGTGTTACAGCTAAACTCATGGGTTCTGTTCCACTGTCAGAATCACATTTTACTGAATTTGCCCTTTGCCAAGGGTGTCTTTTTGGGATGTTACTATATTAGATTAGATTCCCTACAGTATGGAAACAGGCCCTTCAGCCCAACAAGTCCACACTGACCTTCTGAAGAGGAACTGACCCAGATGCATTCCCTATCCTATATTTACACCTGACTAATGCTCCTAACACTATGGGCAATTTATCATGGCCAATTCACCTGGCCTGCATATCTTTGGATTGTGGGAGGGAACCAGAGCACCTGGAGAAAACCCACACAGAAACAGGGAAAACATGTAAACTCCACAGAGACAGTCGCCTGAGGCAGGAATTGAACCCGGGTCCCTGACACTGTGAGGCAGCAGTGCTAACCACTGAGCCACCGTGCCACCTATAATTGCTCTTTAGTAGTTTTAAAATATTTTTTCATTCATAGGACGAGGACATTGCTGACTAGGCATCATTTATTGCCCATCCCTAATTGCCCAGAGGGCAGTTAAGAGTCAACCACATTGCTGTGGGTCTGGAGTCACATGTAGGCCAGACCAGGTAAGGATGGCAGTTTCCTTCCCTAAAGGACATTAGTAAACCAGTGGAGTTTTTCCAACATTCAAGAATGGAATCATGGTCATCATTAGACTTTTATTTCCAGATTTTTAAGTTAAATAATGTATTATTCTTTTAAGTTTTCTAATAGAGTTAAGCTATTCCAGTTCTTCTTTCTTTTGTTTGTATTTTAACAATAGGGTAACAATAAAGTGCTTAAAGCTGAGTAGTGTGACCAATTGAATTACATAGAAACACAACACTTTACACTTGCCTTTAAATAACAGAAATTTTAGATCTAGACTATCTCCTTGTTTTATTTGAAGGGTGTTTGGTCTGGTCCACAACAACTGGGAATTACAGTCCCTCCCATAGCCCACCATACCCTGCCATGCTGTTTTACTGACCAAACACAATCCCCCCCCCCATAAACCTTGAGTCGCTTGTGACACCATTGCAGTCCATGCCTCTATGAATGCCACTGTTTCCCCACTGCACTCACCTCCCCAGCTTTGACACCCCCCCCCCCCACCCCTTCTGGCAGTAATACCCCTACAGGCCCAGTTTGAATCGTTCTTAAGAATCAATGAGTGGACGGCCAGGACTGCACTTGCCCCAGATCTCTGATCAAGTTTGGATGTGGTTGACCATGACTGACCAGACACCTGACCATTGTCTCTGCATTTCCCCAACTGATGTTGCATGACTCCACTGACTGCTGAAGTTATCCTTACAAGACTGACTGCTGAACATTTCCTGTACTGTGCTGAGACAGTCCCCTGACCATGGATCACTAACCACTGTAAAACCCTTCGACTGTATTTGGATTGTGCCCATAACTGACGGTGCTGAGACCATCGCAACCAAAAGTGCCCCCCTCGCCCTCCCACGTGGCTAGACCGAGGACTAGCCCCCACCCCGTATCCAACATGGCCATTTGGTTGAATAAATATGTAGAGTATTTGACATGCAGGCAGCTGTAGACATTTGATTTTCCAGTAGTACTTTGCATCTAGAAAAAAGCAAACAATGGCAGGGAATATCAAGATGATTCCTTACTCACTCCCCTACCCGCACACACCAGACTCCTAATGGGAAGGACCCTGTCTGTGTCTGCAGTAAAGACAATATCAATATGTCAGCACTGCAAGTATTCTGCTCTGGCTGAAGCAGCAAAGCATTCATAGGTATGGCATGGATGGTGCAAGCATGCAGATAGATGCTAAGTGAATGAGCATTAAGAGTGCAAGTGAGGGGTCCTGAGCTGCAGCCTGGTCCAACCCAAGAGCAGGATTCCTGTTCATGTGCATAAAATATCCCTGTAGCAGCCTTTCAATGCTTGTTGCCGGTGAGACCTGCGATGTAGGTTTGTCCTTCATAAGCAGCCTGCCTATATCTCAGAGAGGTCCCATGATGGTCATGATGAGTTGGCAGATGCTGGATGCCAATGTCCATGCATTAGGACTGCATGTAGCTGGTGCCATGGATGTTTGGTTGTATACAACATGGAGGTCATTCGGATTAAGCAGTGTGCTGAATCTGCTAAGTACTCCCTCAGGTTTCCACTGCGAGTTTTCTCGACGGGCAAGTTGGGCCATCATACAAGGTGTTTCACAAACTATAAATCCCTTCATTGGAAACTCTCTGTTGCTTAGTGAGAAACTCACCAAACGACTTGTGAAAAGCATAAGAGATGGAGGGGGGAGGGGGGTTGGGATGTGTAGGTCAGGAATGCAAGGTGCTCCCACTTTCTCATCTGATTCAACCATATATCTCAGTGTAGTCCACATTACTCAGATCCCTATAAGATTCCACCCACAGCAATTAATATCATCAAGAACGATTATCAGTGAATCGAGGGAAGGAACAGACATTTCTTGGATTCATCAGCAACACTTCTCTGCTTTGGCAGATGATAGAATATATACCAAAATCATGTGGGAATTGATTGAACTTGCAGGGCAGATAGAAGGGCCCAACAGCTACACACAGTCATTCAATGTTAGCCCAAATGAAAATTTTGACACTAATATTTATCCAGATGCAGTTGCCTCCTCTTCAGGATGTATTTGTAGTGGTGGCAGATCAATGCTGATTAGGTTGATGAGGTTCAACAATATTATCTGCATGACCCGGGGAATATCTGAAATTAACCAGGTTTCAGTGAAACAGAGCATATTTGATCACTAAAATCAATTGTCCTGATCAATCGCTTGAGTTAACTGACCCATGAAATGTAATCTTGTTTCAAATTGAAAAATATTTCAATATCTAATGTTTGGAAGTGACATTCTTGAAGTAAGATTAGACAGACACACCTCAGCCAATTTAATTATGTCACTGTACTAGTTCTCTTTGTGCCAGTACAAAATTCAGAAGTATGACAAATTTTCTGTACGTACCACCAGATGATTGACTTTTTTTCATCGAGTCAGTTCATAAAAATTAATTTTTGAAATACTAAGCTAAGCTTCACACATATCGATTGTACATGGAAATCGCATTTGAAACAGGGCACAAACATTTTTTGAGACCTCTTCTGGATTGTTTACAATTTACCTGAATGGTTCTGAGTTGGGGACTGAGTGTAGTGTGTCAAACTTTGCAGATGACACTAAAATGAATTGGAGAGCAAAGTGCGCAGAGGATACTGAAAGTCTGCAGTGGGATATAGATAGGCTGAGTGAGTGGACAAGGGTCTGGTAGACGAAATACAATGTTGGTAAATGTAAGGTCATCCATTTTGGTAGGATAACAGCAAAATGGACTATTATTTAAATGGTGAAAAATTGCGGCATGCTGCTGTGCAGAGGGATGAGGGTGTCCATGCGCATGGTACACAGTAAGTTAGTTTGCAGGTGCAGAAGATAACTAAGAAAGCAAATGGAATATTGTCCTTCATTTCCAAAGGGATGGAGTTTAAAAATGGGGAGGTTATGATGCAGCTGTATAGGGTGATGGTGAGCACTGTACAGTTTTGGTCTCCTTTCTAGAGAAAGGATGTACTGGCACAGGAGGGTCACAAAGGACCAGGTTGATTCAGGAGATGAGAGGGTTGGCATATGAGAAGAGATTGTGCAGATTGGGACTATGTTCATTGGGATTTAGAAGAATGGCGGTGGTGGGGGGGGGGGGGGGGGGGGGATATAAAATTAGTAAGGGAATTGATAAAATAGAAACAGGGAGTTTGCTTCCATTGATGGGTGAAACTAGAACTGGGGGCATAGCCTCAAAATAAGGGACAGCAGATTCAGGACTGAGTTGAAGAGGAACTTCTTCACCTAAAGGGTTCTGAATCTGTAGAATTCCCTGTTCAGTGAAGCAGTCGAAGCTATCTCATTGAATGTTTTTAAGGCAAAGATAGATAGATTTTTGAACATTAAAGGAATTAAGAGTTAGGTGAGCAGGCAGGTAAGTGAAGCTGAGTCCACAAAATGACCAGCCATGATCTTATCAAGTGGTGGAGCAGGTTTGATGGATCAGATGGCCTTATCTGGCACTTGGTTCATATATTCTTGAGATTTCCTCCCAGGCTAATTTTTGATTCTCAGCAGCTACTTTTTCGTTCTCACTAATTTCTTTATTAGGTGCTTCGGTCACCCAGTAACAATACTTTTGTAGATATATTGACATTTGGAGTATTTGGAGTCACACAAAAGCAGAATTGAAAGAATTCATCAATGTTCTCAATTAATCTTCTATTAAACTTAATGCCACGCACGGAAGGAAATTGTTGTTTTTCTTCCACATCCGTATTTACATTGTCGATTTATTCTGTTGTCTTGTCCCAAAGTTTCTTTTCCAAAGTAACAGTGTGGGAAAAGATTTGCTAACCCACAATAGGCCCATAAAAGCAAAATTGGTCAAACTGTACCAGGACACCCAGAATTCCTGAGCAGCTCACAAACTGGATCAGACAGCACGCAGACAAGGGAATACACTGTAAGCTCCCATGGACATGACAGAGCACCACAGATATGTCAAAGCCCTAAGGGCAGTTTCACAACCCAGCAATACCAAAGCCACACAAAGAGCAGGACAGACAGACAGGCATCAGCAAGGACATTCTCCAGGAACAGGGCAATGGAAGCACCTCATCACTTTAGAAGAGACTTTAACACCTACCTGTGGAGATGAATGGAACCATGATACTGTCAGGATGTTGCATTGTGTGAAGGAACAGAACAATTGTGTTAGAAATGGATAGAGTTTCTTTCTTCCTTAGATATTCCTAGCTAGTAGATGCAACCAGGGAATATTATATATGCTTGTATATATTGCTGTCTACGTGTTGTTCGATGTAACAGCTAGAAACTAAAGCTTTATGTTTAAAGGTTTCAACCAAGAACATTTTCACAGTTGCATCTATAAGTAATGCAATGAGTAAGCAAATCATTTGGATCTGGTCTGGTGCAGTTTGAACTGGGATCTTTCTTGTGTACCAGCTGTCTGCAAAATTAAACAAGATACAATTCTTATTCCTTGAATCTCGAAGTATGAATATTCAACTAACACAGAACTCATATCAACTTATGATAGCAGTGCATGCTTATGATTTAAAAAGTCTTTTAAATTGAATTTAATGCTGATTTGAAAAGCTGACCTACTTTAGTTCCAAAAGAAGGACTGAGTGAGTCCAGCAAAAGAAAAATAAAATATCTCTGGTATAGAAATGCACAAACAGTTGGATTGAAGCTTATAATGTCATAGATGCAATAGAGAAATTTAAGCAAAAGTGCAAGTAGACTCTCTGTAGTCACCTAAGCAACACTAGTAATAGTATGAGAGCCAGCTATATCCTAATGTGGGTATTTGATATCGGGTTAAAAATGTATTTTACAGCTGGGAACTCGCTGAACTGGACAGCAAAATCCTAGACCTAATTTCTGGAAGATCTGTCATCCGTTCCCAGAAAAAACTCAATCACTGAGAACATTGATATGAACTTCAAAACCTCTGGACAGGATACAGACTAAACAATAGATAACTTTCTAACAAGACTGAAAAATACAGCCAATAAAATGAAAGGCTGATTTGTTAACTAACTTGGGATTCCATGAACCCTGAAGTATAGGAAGCACTTACTAGAAATGGTAGGCTCACATCGCAATCTGTAGACACTACCAAAGCCATGAGTAGACAGATGAAGACACTAACTATCCAGATACCTTTAGTTAAAATGTGAGCAGGACAGTAACATTGACACACTGAGACAGAAACAAAAGAAGACATGTTAAGCAGACAGAAATGGTGCTGGTGCTGGGGGTGGCCACATGAATTAAGGAGGAATGGTCGCATGTATGGATCATCTGTAGAGCGAGTGGAAGGCCCAAACACCTGGGAAAGACTATTCAGAACAAAACCAAAGGTGGGAGACAAGCCTCTAGAAACATAGCAACCCAAGTGATCAAATAATTCAAAATAGAAGAAATACAGAAAGAAATCCCAGAAAGAACATGATGAGGAGGAACCTTTTGTGGAGGAGCATTTCACTAGAGGAGGGAAAATCTGATCACAGAGCAAGAAGAACAGCAAAGGGCAACAAATACCACTTCAACAAAACAGAGGTACAACATATGGCTCTCAAATTATACCATGTGTAATTTTTAAAAAGCAAGTAACACCATATGTCCTCACTTAAAGTTATGGCTGAGTCCCTGTAGATCAGGTGAAACAAGTTTAAGTGATTTTGAATGGAATCTATGCTTCAATGTTAAAATTGGAGTTAGAGTCCTTCAAACACTTCTTGCTTGGAAAAAAAGGCAAAAATTGAAATACAGTACCATACATGTGCAGAACTGTGTTTCCTTGTTGACATGTCTTACAAAACATTACAAATCATAAAATATAAAGAAAATGCCAAACAGCTATTTCAGGACCTTGCTAAGCAGAAAACAATTTTAAAGCACTGTTGACTTGAATAGCATATATTCCTAAATATCTACATTCATAAACAAAACAGCCTCTAGAAATATGAGTCTAAAATTATTATAAATCCATGCTAAAGTTACTTGCTGAAGTTTTAATTGACCTCCATCTAGTGGCAGAAATTGGTTAGTGCAGGCAGATCTAACTGAGTCAACCAACTTCAGTAACTAGCTGGAGTCTAGGTTTCCAGTGCAAGTTCAGAATGGGAGCCAGAAGAGCAATGAACACAAAAGACTTTAAAGTATAAACAGTGAGCAAAAATAGGATGGAGATTTGGACTGAACACAAGGGCAAAAATCGAAGGAAGACTAAGATGACTTTAGGACTGAGGTATGGGAGAAGAAGCGAACAAGGTTTTGAGAACCAGCAGATCACAGAACAGGACAGCTGTGACAACCAATGTTAAAAAGAAATTCACACAATTAACAAATATACTTTCATTGTTTATTAACAATGTTAATATGAACAATGTCAACAGAGTCAATTTTAAATGGGAGTGAAATAAAAGATTATTTTATGATCAATGTTTTGTATCTGTAATATTATGTTATATTTTAGAGCTAGGAAGAAAGCTTGTATGAAGATTTAGGTGGGGCACATTTTCACAGCTGCTCTTGCAAAGTATGTAATAAGTAATTGAACCAGTTGGAACTGGCCTGGTTCAGTTGTATACCAAAGGACGGCAGTATCAAACAAACTAGCATTCTTATTTCTGGAAGCTTCAAATGTGGTTATTCAAATGTAGAACTCATTTCACCATGTCAGGGCTGACCTATGACCTGCTATTTTCAGTTTTGTCATTTCCAGAGGTAGATCCCCTGGTAACTAACTTGATACATTATGTCAGGATTGCTGTGATACTCTTACAGATCAAAGAGTGCAAGATCCTTCACCCAGACATGAGAAGAGGGAAGTTCATATGATTGGCAGTGTTAATATAAGGAAGCTCTTCATATTGAAGAAGTAGTGATCGAATTTGCAGTACTTTCAGCTTAAGTGGTGTTCACAAAGGAGTTTAATTTGACAGCACACAGAATGTGCCTGATGAGTTTGTCCAAGAATACAGGGAACACAAAGCTCTGCACTGTGCAGGAAAATTCTTTTGTAGTTCTGAAACATGAGAATGATGTTCTACTTTTGTATATGAGTTCAGATAATTCATCATCCTCTAGTGGTGATCACAGACCTTGTCAGATGAGACTGTAGGCAAATCTGAAGTTCACCTTGTCTATCTTTCATTCAGCACTCTGTAATGTTTGGTTCACTCATCTCGTGCTAGAGTTAAAAATGCAATCCAGGAATCTCAAGATGTTGCTGTCCTGTTATATCATAATCGTTCAGTGATATCCCTCAGCTCTTTTTCAACAATTTTCTTACATCGTCAGACCTTCCCTTCACTGGAGGGTATCATGAAAGAGGATTTTATAAAAAATTGGTGTCCTGTCATAAGAAAGCACTTTCAATTAGAAACTGGAAAGTACTCGGGGAGATACAGTGATAGGGTTTCATGATTATTAAAATGGCCTCTGTTACTGTGACCTCAGTGGTCATGTGTTCTATTAAGAAGTTGAATCTTGTAGAGCACAGAGCTTCCTGCTGTTACCTTGTCGTCATGTAACAGTGTAACGTATATTAATAATTACTAAGAAACCTAGTCTGAGATTGTATCAATACCCAACAAACACACAAGAGAATGTGACCAAACAAGGTCTTCCCACTTCCTGGAAAATAACATGATGTATATCTCCCAGTTAAGTGGATCTGGTTTCCATGGTTCCTGTGTGAGTGCCTGCCTATAATATGAATGTATTACTCTTCACATAAATATAGAATATTGAAGCAAAGATTGGTTACCAAACTGTTCAAACTTTACAGATTCCAGTCATGATTTACCACAAAGTGTTATGTGGAACAAGAATCAACAGTAGAATCCCAAATATTCCATTGTCTCTGAAAACACAGATGAAATCCAGAAAGTAGAAAGCCTGGCTCCAGAGAATAGCACAAAGTACGAATGCCCTTATTTCTTATTCATGGTTTCCTGCTGTTATTGTTTCTTGTATTGGTTCTTCTCAATCTTTGAGCTACTCTAGTGCTAACAAAAGATTTAAAATGAATGATATTCTACCATATTATAATGTTAGTTTACTTTCAATCATAGGTAGGGATCGTGGGGTGAAAGACAAAGCTTAGACAAACATGAAATCATTCAACAGAAATATGCAAGATTTGAATGAGAGGTAACTCATTCACATGGATTTACATGTTGGTGGTGACTTTATGTGATATTGTTTGAGCTCTTTCTTTCATAAAACTTTGCAATCAGACAAGAGGGAAGTTGATTAAGAGAAAAGGTTTTTTTTGTTGTATAGGAAAAAAAAAACTAAACCGGATTATATGTTTTTATCTGAGTTTGATCTCTGCAAGTTTTGGATGAATCTCATTATGTAGCATTGAAGCCTTTAAATTAATTACAAATTCATTAAAGTTGTGTGTCATATCATTGCTTCCAAGTCATAACTCTGCCAACATGTTATTTTAACAAAAAAATCATTATTGCACATAACCATATGGATGAGATCATAGTGTATATTTCAGATCACTTGCTTGACGCTAGCAATGTTGTGTGATCTACTGAAAATAAAATAATCAAAAGTTGAGTGAAAATTTGCAGAACAAAATATATGAGTCAGAAGGAAAATGAGCACAGGTTCTGCTTCACAAGTGAAGCTGCACTGTAATGATACTAATACACTACTGAAATACTTACAAATTTGTACGTATCTTTGCAAACAGCAATTATATTCCAGTTTACAACAACTATGATTTTTTTTCATAAGAAATACAGTGATACCAATGGAAAATGTATGGTAAGCTGGGCAGTGTGTCAGAGAGAATGTGCACAAAGTCATGGAGAAAGGAAGAGTCCAGCTTCACTGTGATGCAAAGCTTTAGATAGAGCTTGGAAAACATGCTGACTAGCCTTGAATGAATTGCATTGTCATTATCTAGAAGAGTGGAAAAACACATCAGGTCAGGCAGCATCCAAGGAGAAGGAGAATCAATGTTTCGGGCATAAACCCTTCATCCTGCTCCTTGGACACTGCCTGACCTACTGTGCTTTTCCAGCAACACACTCCTGACGCTGATCTCTAGCGTTTGCAGTCCCCACTTTCTCCATTATCTTGAAGAGTCTGGTAGGTTTACTGAAGGCTAGATGGAGTTAGGGAACTGGTAGTGGCAATATGGCAATTGAAGAAAATGGGTTGAGAAGTGGAATAGGTTACAAAAATTATATATATGGGATCAATTGATTTGTAGTGTTAGTGATATGCGAGTTAAAATAAAACTGTGAGCAGAAAGGCATATTCCTAGACTCTAACTAACCAACACTTAACCTCCACTATTTTATGCCGTTAACAGAAGATGCCTTGTTATTTGTAAGTGAAGAATTGAAAACTGAGTTTTATTCTAACCAAAGAATGATTTGGAGAAAATTCCAAAGAGATAGCTGAATCAAAACCTGAATTATCAGTGTATGATTACCCACACTTTTGAATTTGGAGTTTATGCCCAGTGGAAGAATGAAGTAACCATGTGGATCTGCTTAATTCTTTAAAGTTAAAAATCACACAACACCAGGTTATAGTCCAACAGGTTTATTTGGAAGTATAACCTGTTGGACTATAACCTGGTGTTGTGTGATTTTTAACTTTGTCCACCCCAGTCCAACACCGGCATCTCCACATCATTAAGAAGGTATGGACATGGCGCTCTCACTGCCATACAACAGCCAGGTAAGAAGCAAACATATTTAGAATTAGAGACTGGTGATTTGAACACATATAAAGAATATAATAATTAACTTTCATCAATTATAATTTATAAAAATGTCCATTTATTAACTGCTAATGAATCATGGTCAGATTTTAATGAAATCAGAAAAAGTGAAGTTAGTTCCATTGAATTTAATGGACTTCAGTAGATTGTATGCAAGACTGTAGAAATTTCAACTAGAAATTCCCCAATGTGCTCTTACATTTATAGCAAAACATTGAGTTTACACAGACTTTTAATTCTGTTAGAAATTTAGTTTGCAGATAAACAGACACCACTAGAACTAATGTTGGATGCACAAAAAAAAAACCTGCAAGCATTTCTTTCCTACAATGTTTATGGCACAAAAGGGACATTCAGCCATGTGACAGAAAACGGAGGATGCAGTGTTAACCGGCTGACAAGACCATGTAAATGCAGGACACATAACACGGTATGAAAGGAGAATTTTCATTAAGAGAAATGAGGAGAGTAATGCTTTTGACAACTTTAAGAAGTGAAGAGATTTTGAGGATTACAATAACAGAATGAACGCTAGGAATATCTGAGGTATGGTCAAACAATGTTTCAGTTTGAGTTAAAGAAGCACTTTGCCATGAACAGTCCCAAACATATTATAGAGTATTCAAAACTAAACATGAATGGCAGATTCAAAGGAAGGAGATACGCACACAGTTTATTATAAAAGCAAGGGGCTTAAACCAATAGAAACCTGGAAAGGGTTAGTGGTAAAGATACAAACATAATAACTGTACAACATGGGAATCATATTGTTCAGGTTCAACCTTCAAGGTTGCATGGTATGAACTGCAAACTTGCAGATTCCAAAGGAGTTATAGCAAGTAATGATGAACCAAGTCCTCCAGATGACTATATGTTGTGCAGCTATAAGGATCATACTATTGCAATTGATGATTGGTCTGATAAAGTTAAGATCAGTTCTGTTGAAGGGATTGGTCAGTGACGAAATGTGACTATCATAAGTTAGCAAGGAAGGTCACTGGAAAATATAACAACGGATTGAATGTATAGGATGAGCAGTAAAAGGTTAGGCCTGTGGCTTGGGAACATGAAGTATAAAAATTGAAGACAAGAAAATGAAGTGTAAGCCCAAGCAGAGACTCTGGGTGTGAACATGTCCCTAGACAGAGATCACAACATTAACAGGAGTAAGTCATTCAGCCCTCTGAGGCCTGTTCTATCATTTAGTGAGACCATGGCTGATCTATGGCCTAATTCCATAAACTTGCCTTTGGCCTATATTCCCTTAATACCTTTGTTTAAAAAAATCTATCTCAGATTTAAAATTCAACATGTAAAATTAAATATGGCATCTACTTCCACTTGTTGAAGAGAGTTCAATACCTCTACCATTCTATGTGCATAGAAATATTTCCTTACATTTCTCCTGAATGGTCTGGTCCCAATTGTCAAACTATTCCTCTTGGTTCTAGAATCCCCAATAAGCAGAAATCATTTCTCTTTATCTGTCTTTTTTCTGTTAATACCTTGATTCAGATCACCCATTAACTTTCTGAATTCTAGAGAAAGCAGGCATAATTTGTGTAATCACTCCTAATAACTTGCTCCCTGATTTCCGGGTATCATTCTTGTAAACCTATGTTGTACTCCCACCAAGACCAATATACCTTTCCTAAAGTGTGGGGCCTAGGTCTGCACACATTACTCCAACAGGATGTAAATAGGGTTTTGTAACTTCTGCATCCTGGTCCTTCAGGCATCTAGATGTAAAGGCCAACATTCTATTAGCTTTCTTGATTAGTTTCTGCACTTTTTCATGACACTTTAAAGATATATCTGCTTAAACTTCCAAGACAGAGGAGGTAAAATATTAACAGGACTGAAGGGACAGAAGGTGAAATAGTGGGCAGAGCTTGAGAATGTCAAGGAATATAGTACAAACCAGGAATGTCATCAAGAGTAGAATCGGGAAGCCTTAATATGTATCAACTAATTAGAAGATAACTCAAACAGCAAGAAATACAGAGGGGGAAGAATTTGTGGTGTACTCAGACATATTAGACAGCAGACTGACAGCCCTATCACACAGGTGTGTATGCACAGAAAAGATGTCACCTAATGGGATTTGTAAGGTTAAAGCCAGGCTAATGGCACACAGTGTTAAAGAAAAACTGGGGGAGCCAAGACATAAAGGTAGATTCAACTATGAAAGGAAAAGCAATTTAAAATATTTTCTTGGCTTTTATAAGCAACAATTTAGTAATGTGTGTCAATTGATATTAAAGCTGCATTTCAGCATGGCAATCAGCTTAAAAATGAGACATTCCATCACGCACAAACGTGGCACCAAATGGAGTGGGGATACGAATATCTCCAACTGAAAGCAGACTGTGCCCTGATTTGCTTGCACCATGGATATCAGCTTTCAGGCATCTTTACAGTGAATACTGATTATTTTTGTCTTTGTGAAATGTGAGAAGTGAATTTGAAAATTTCATCATAACTTGATTTGAAACAAAATTCAAAATTTGACACAGGCATCTAACTCAGGTTTTTAAGTACATTGGATTAGAAATCAGGTAAACTGGACTGAGTGGTGCTTGCATCAGCAAACTTAATGAAACATAGAAACTAGGAGTAGGAGTACGCCATTCAGCCACTTGTTATGATCATGACTGACCATGCAACTCAGTGTCTTGTTTTCTCTTCCTACCCACACACTCTGATCCTTTTAGCCTTAAGAACTTAAAATGGAGCCCTAGTTTTGGACTTGCCAGTCATAAGGAACATCCTTCCTGCATTTATCCTGTCCAGTACTGTTCAAACTTTATAGCCTTTTGTGAGATACCCCCTCGTTTTTCTAAACTCTAATGAATATACTCCTATCCAAGTCTCATTGCACCTCCTCCTTTACCAACCTATCATTCAGATAGCAATTCGCCTTCCTGTTTTTGCTAACCTCACACTTATATACATTACACTTCATCTACCATGCATTTGCCTACCCACAACCTCTCCAAATCAAACCGGAATCAAACACGTGTACATCTCCACACAGCTCATCTTCCACTCGTCTTTGTGTTGTCTGCAAACTTAGAGATACTAAATATGGTTTCCCCATCTAAATCATGAATATATATTGTGAATGGATGTGACCAAGCATTGGTTCCCTGTGGTAGCCCACTGCTTACTACTCGAAAATGAACCTTTTATTCCTGCTCTGTTTCCTGTCTGTCAATGTCAATACACTACCCCCCCAATCCCATGTGCTTCATTTTACTTACTAATCTCTTATATGGGACCTTATTGAAAGTCCAAGTAAACAATATCCATTCACTTCCCTTATTAATTCTACTAGTTACGTACGTGGAAAAAAATCCAGGCGATTTGTCAAGCATGATTTCCCTTTCATAAGTTCTTTTGCATTGTATTAAGTGATGTTATTTTCAACTGAAAACTGCAAGAAGTCAATGTTTAAAGCATTATTAACAAAAAATGTTTAATTACCATTGAATACTTACTTTCTGGAAGATTATGGGAAAGTATCATAACAGCTAATCTGGTACTTAATACAATAGGGCATTCAGAAATAAAGGAGGCATGGGATACAGGGAAATCTAGCTGTCTGGGTACAGCATTTGCTGGCCCATGGAAGACAGAGGGTGGTGGTAGATGGCAAATATTCAGCCTGGAGCTCGGTGACCAGTGGTGTTCTACAGGGATCGGTTCTAGGAACTCTGCTCTTTGTGATTTTATAAATGATTGGTAGAGTTGTGAATAGTGTGGAAGGCTGTTGTAGGTTGCAATGGGACATTGATAGGATGCAGAACTGGGTTGATAAGTGGCAGATGGAGTTCAACCTGGAAAAGTGCAAAGCAATTCACTTTGAAAGGTCACATTTGAACGCAGAATACAGAGTTAAAGGCAGGATTCTTGGTAGTGTGGAGAAACAGAGCGATCTTGGAGTCCATATACATAGTGTGTGGCCGGTGCTTATGTCTCTCCACAAATTACACCAACACCTCTATTCTGAACATTTGGTAGTGTGGAGAAATAGAGCGATCTTGGAGTCCATATACATAGAACCCTCAAAGTTGCTATCCAAGTTGATAAGGTTGTTACCAAGGCGTAGTGTGTTGGCTTTCACTAGCAGGGGGAATGAGATTAAGAGCCGCAAGCCTACGCCGCAGCTCTATAGAGGCCTGGTGAGACCACACTTGAAATATTGTGTTCAGTTCTAGTCACCTCATTATAGGAAAGATGTGGATGCTTTAGAGAGGGTGGAGAGGAGATTTACCAGAATGCTCCCTGGATTTGAGGGCATGTCTTATTCAAGAAAGGTTAAGGGAGCTAAGGCTTTTCACATTGGAGCGAAGGAGGATGCGAGGTGACCTGACAGAAGTGTACAAGATTTTGAGAGGCATA
This sequence comes from Chiloscyllium punctatum, assembly GCF_047496795.1. Taxonomy (NCBI): domain Eukaryota; kingdom Metazoa; phylum Chordata; class Chondrichthyes; order Orectolobiformes; family Hemiscylliidae; genus Chiloscyllium; species Chiloscyllium punctatum. The sequence continues at coordinate 45,185,644 of NC_092775.1, read as the reverse complement.
TATAGAGTGGATAGCCAGAGACTTTTTCCCATGGTAAAACATCTATCATGAGGGGGGCATAATTTTAAGATAATTGGAGGAAGGTTTAAGGGAAATGTCAGAGGTAGGATCTTTACACAGAGAGTGGAAGGTGCATGGAATGCACTACCAACAATGGTAGTAGAGTCAGATACATTAGGGACGTTTAAGAGACTCGTGGATAGACACATAGAAGATAGTACAATGAAGTGTACGTAGGTTCGGTTGATCTTAGAGTAGGATAAAAGGCCGGCACAACATCAAAGGCTGAAGGGCGTGTACTGTGCTGCACTATTCTATGTTCTACTGAATAAAAAATAGAACAAAACTTATAACAATTGGTAATCTGTGCTTTTATAATAGACAAAAGTGTGACAAAAACACAACAAAATTTTGAGTTAAAAACTAATGTATGTAAATATAAGGCTTCTCATACAGATAAATGTATGACCCCTACATATGAAAAGTATAAGTGAATGACTGCAACAAATGATCAATTTCTTCATATTAATTTGGAACTTGCATTTGTATCAAGGAATCAAATAGAATTATCCAATCATGTAACGTATAGACAGGTGTTTCTCTATGTTGTGTTATGCAGTAGTTGAGAGTGTTGTGTTGGAAAACCACAGCAGGTAAGGCAGCGTCTGAGGAGCAGGAGAATCGATGTTTCAGATGTAAGTCCTTCACCAGGAAGGGCAGCATGTTTGATCTTGTACATTCTGTCAAGGTTTTCTTTCATTAATCTCAATTGCACAGCCTTTAATTTGCTGGCTTTGCTTAGGGCCCAAGGATGAGAAATAGTGCTGGCAGAGAATGGAAAGAGATTGTTTCAACCATGCAGCATGACTAGTGTTAATTGATTCACCTTCCAATAATTAACTAAATTGGTGTTTAACAGTCACAAGTGTAAAACAATTAGTGCCATGTGAAACCTGGCTGAAAATTTGAAGGTGGTTGTTAACACCACCCCAAGTAGCATTGAATCCTAGACTAATTTCTCACATGGCAATAAACTGGATGAAAATCGCTAATAGACTGAGCTTTTGCCTAGTAATTATTGTAACATTGAGTGACAGCTAAATTACCATGACTGTATTGAAAGCTACTCTTTATAAGCAGGAATAAAGACTGACTATTCAGCAGCAATCTGTGCAGCCTGAAAGTATGGGATTGTTAAGCATGATTAACCCGTGCTTGCTAATTTCAAAAAAGTAAAGTCACTGTTATCTTACCAGAGCGTAGAACTGTTCTCTCATTAAAAAAATATGACTGGTAGTGGTTTGACCTGAGGGTCACCACGCCTCAGTTGAGAGGAAAGGTTAAGAAGGAGAGTCCTTCATGGTAATCTGAGCTTGTGCAAAAATTGAACCAACACTGTTGGCATTACTCACCAGTCATCCACAAAGTAAAACAACTTTATGTTGCCTATTAATTTCAAAGATGTTATTATGTACATCTGGAAGAAGTGGGGCTTGAACCCAAACCTTCTGATTCAGAGGTAGGGACACTATTAATGTTCCACATGAACCAACTTCAGTAGTAAGATCTGAAAAAATCAGCTCCTAGATACTTTTCTAATCAAATGGTTCAGGGATGTTATTACATACCTGTGGAAAAGATGGGATTTGAATCCAATCCTTCTAACTAAAAGGTAGGGACACCACCACCATGCCAAAAGAGCCCTCTTACCCATTTCAATTATTACATCATTCAACCAGCCCTAATGACACTGATGATTGGCTGGAAGTATCATTGAAGGGAATGCCTGCACTTCTTTAAGGGGAGGTGCACTGTGACTGGAAGGAACTGAATCAGAAATGATAACATGTGGGATAAAATGAGAGTCAAAGGGTTGAAGCACTGCACTGGAAACCAAGGAATGGAGGTGGAAATGAGAAAATATGTCCTATATTTTCCAGGGCTAGACATGTACTCAGTGGTCATTGGAGTTCAATGCCAGGAATCAAATCTCAAGGAATTGTATACAGAGTCACATGTATTTCAAGGACCTGATATGAGTGGTCAGTGAGTAAATTTTCAAATGCAATATTTAACCAACTGTTTCACTCAAACATTACTAAATTCACCACACTTCCATCAATCATCTTCTAGCAGTCTATCAATCATACCTGACATTTATGTACCTCATTCTAAGTGGCTTAGTTGGTAGCTCTCATGACTTTGAGCTGGAAGACTGTGTTCAAGTCCCACACAATAATTCATTGCCCACGAAGGAATCCAGACCCTGATGCAGGCAAGTCACTGGTATCAATGCCTGTCCCAGTCAGGAGAAATGCAGAGTGTTAGTGGTGGGAATGATGTCTGTCTCCCACTAAATCTAAAAATCATAGTTCATAAATAAACAATAAAGCAGCATAGTGCCAAAAGAGGAAACAACCATTCCTATGCTCCATTGTACACTCATTGTCTTAGGATGTTTGCAATTCTCACATCAACTTAGCACAGTATGCACCATTTATCCATGAGAACATCATATCAAATAAACTACACAACACTTGCCTCTTCTGCTAAAAAAAATGGTGCACAATTATAGGCAGCAGGAGCTAACTGACAGCAGACAGGCATGCTGCATGTCCTAAACTCCATAGTGAAGTCACTGTTGGCACTTTTTTTAGGATGGACAATTGCTATAACCATGGTCAGCAGTGAAGCTGAAATCAGCAACAATGACAGGATCTTCAAATCTAAACTTCCTTCTCACATTGGAGCTCCCACACACTCCACACTCTGTCTCGCTTACTAACTGCACATCAGGTAGGTGCACCTTTTACTTTTTACATTCCTTTCCAGACATTTTCCTGCATCATTTCGGGAAGTATATTATTTCTGAGGTCAGGGCATAGCTGGATTCAATAAATAAGACTAAATAGAAATCAATCCAAGAGTTAATCCACTGGTAATCACTTCCCACACACTCAGATCATTTTTTGGATTGATTGTGGACATTCACAGAAGGATATTCAGTGTCAGCACCTTTCCTTTTAAGACTATTGGAAAAGGATGATAAGTGGGAATAGAATGATAATAGTGAAAAAAAATTGTAAAACTTAGTAAACTGGTATAAAAATCAGATGTCATGTTGTGTCTGTAGTTTTGGGAACAAATACTCTACCTGCAACAATAGAACAATATTTTGATTGAGTCCTTTTTGGTCTTGTGGTACGTAGGCCAAAAAGCTATACAGTATTTTATAAAATATAAATATCCCCATCTTATGTCTAATTGACATTCCCAAATAGGCTAGCATTATGAAAAATAAGTAAGACAATCAAACTTAAAAAGGAAAATTTTTGTTGAAATCATAGCCAAGTATGTGGCAGCAAAGTTACCTTCAATGAATCATTCAAACCCATCCCTCACAAGTGGAGGTAACCTAATGTGTGAGGCAGAACTGATGGATAGAACTGCCACCCTGCTTTTCGAAAACCTGTTTTGTTTGTGACAAGCCAGAGAGGGTTTAAAAACAATGAACTTGAGAATTCCCTAGATGGGAGATTTCAAGACAAGGGAGCACATTTTTAAGATGAGAGGAGAGAGATTTAAAAAAGACATGAGGGGCAAATTTGGGAGTTTATGGTCAATTGATTGCTGAAAGAAGTGACTGAAGAAAAAGAAAATTAGGAATGAGAAAGGGAACAGCATTTCATTGAGAGTCAATACCGAAAACAAATCAGTGTATGTGAAACAGAAGTTGGAAATGGGAAGCAGAAGCATGTAATAAGAAACCGAAAGCCAACAGAGGTGAAATGCAGACTGAGGACCCTGAAAACTGCAGTAAAGGTAGTGCAGCAGTCAGTTTTCCAGAGAAATGAGATAGAAAACCATACAGAATGAAATAAAATTATGAGTTGGGAATTAGAATTAGGAATTAAAGGAGAAACTTAACTATATGCTAAAAAGGAACTGATGTATATTACTCCCTTTATAACTTTATAAGTGATGAGGAAGGCAAATTATATTCTGGTCCAACTAATGAATCTTGAAGATTTCAAGCACATCTCAAAAAAAGATAAGGCTCCATGCCACAAAAAAAAATCAGCCTGGATTAGGTGGGGTGACCATGTGAAAGAAAGTCAATGTCATCAAATATACTTATTGACTAACCTTAAAAAAAGGAAAAGATAAGGAGATGAGAAGTACCAAATCATCTGGTTATGTTACAATAATGTGCTTATTTGGCTACTTGTGATGAAAGGAAAAGAATCAGCTGTTAAGATTTATATTTCACTCAGACATTTAAGGTAAATGTCTTTAAGACTGTAGAAAGGGCAGAACAGTTTGACAGTTCTGGAGAAAGTGGACATGAAGAAGATGTTTCCGCTAGTCAGAGAGACGTGGACCAGAGGGCACAACCTCGTATTAAACGGTCGATCCTTTAGAAATGAGAAGAGAAGAATTTCTTCAGCCAGAGGGTGGCAAATCTATGGAACTCATTGCCACAGAAGGCTGTGGAGACTATTTAATATATTTAAGACAGAGATAGATAGGTTCTTGATTAGTAAATACATCAAGGTTTATGGGGAGAAGACAGGAGAGTGGAGTTGAGAAATATCTCAGCCATGAATGAATGATGGAGCAGGCTTGATGAGCTGAACAGCCCAATTCTCTCCCATATCTTATGGTCTTATAATACCAGTAACAAGAATACTGAGGATAAGGACCTGCAGAAAATGACAATATTATTTGAATCTCTTCAGGATGAGAAGTGGAGAATGGCTAAATGAAATCTGCTGGGGTGGGGGGAGGGGGGGATTCAAGATGGCGGCAACCCAGCAAGTCTGAGTCTGTAATGCTCTGCCTAAGACTTGGGCAATGTGGGGCACCCGCCTTCACCACACCCTTTAAATCATTTAAGATAGTTTTTGCACAGCATAGTTAGTCATTTTACATCAAACTTGGATAGTTTGGCGTTGTTTTTAAAATGAGTAAAGGCAAAAATTCCTGCAGCTCACAACAGGCAGGGATCCCTCCCCACCCCCTCCCACAGCTGCGGAGATGTCCGCGGCTGCTTCGGGGGACTTACCTGCAGAGGCAACCCTGCTCTCCAGGACCACCAAACTTCAAGAGAAGATCGACGCTCTTATTGAGGAGTCCTGGTCCAGGTAGGAGTCAATCGAAAAACTTGAGCAGCTCGTCGGAGGGGCAAAGCAACAGGCCGCGGCCTCGGAGACGGCTGCCGAGTCAGCCCTGGGTCAGATCTGGGCTCTCGAGCAACAAATCTGGACCCTGGAGGAGCGTATCGACGACCTCGATAATTGGGGCTGTCGGAAAAATATTCGGTTGCTGGGCCTTCCGAAACAGGAAGAGGGAGGCCAGCTTGCAGACTTTTTGGAGTGATGGCTCCCACAATTATTGAAGTTGGAGGTGGGACCGGGCCAGATGCAGGTGGAGTGGGCACACCGGGTTGCTGTATGCAGGCCTGGGTTGGACCAGGGCCCCCGCCCGGTTCTAATCCGACTCCAATACTACAAAGAAAAACAAATGCTCCTGCAAGCCTCCAGAGTCCTGGGGAAGGATCCCCAGGCCATGATGCACAAGAATAAAGTTATTTCAGGATTTCTCTCCAATCGTGGTCCACAAGAGGAGGCATTCGATGAGGCGAAGAAGCGTCTGAGAGACCTAAATATCCAATACTCTATGTGTTATCTGGCTATGCTGCACCTCTGGCATGAAGGATCCGTTTACAACTTTGGGTTGCCGGAAAAAGCAAAAGAATTCTTGGACTCTAAGACTGCTGGACTCGAACTGTATGGACAATGACTTTTATTTACCCCCCATTTGTTTACTCCCACTTTCCTTTTCTTTTTTTTCATCCTTCTTCCAATCATTTTTCCCCAGGGGTGGCGCTTGTTCTATAATTTTCCTTTGGTTTCCTTTTTATAGTTCGTGCGGATTACTCGATTTGTGGGCGAGGGGGTTTGGTTTTGTCTTGCCCTTTTCTTAAGAGCAGTGTTTTCTGCTTTCCTCATTTTACTTAGTTGCCTAATAATTGCTGAGGTTGTAATTTTGTAATTTTATATATTTCTATTTTTTTTTTACTGTGTTTGCTAAATGCCCCCAGATGTTGGTGTGGGGGGGTTACTCACTTTTACCTCTGGTTTTATAAAATATTTGTCTAGTGAATGTATGGAGGTGCCTTCACCCCCAGGGTAGAGACTATACTTTCTACTCTAACCCACACAAGTGCCATACCAGAATTGCTATGTTTTTTGCCCACTTGACCCTTTTGAATTCCATTCTGTCTTGTAAAATAGGTAATATAACAACTATTTCTGATCATGCTGCAGTATATATGGAAGTCAAGATTAGGGATAATGGGATAGGCCCCCGACATTGGCGAATGGATCCCTGCTTATTGAAGGATAGCAAATTTATAAAGTATTTTTTGCAGGAATTCAAAACCTTCTGGGAAATTAACTCAGGTATGGCCAGTAACCCGTCGATGATGGGGGAGACCACTAAGGCTTATGTGCGAGGTTTTATCATCTCATATTCTGCGACCCAGAAAAGACAAAAGGGAGAGCAACAGCACCAGCTCGCGGCTCACTTGAAGGCAGCTGAGACAGAGTATATTAACAGGCCTTCCATTACTGAGCTACAAAGGATCACAGCCCTTAGGGCAGCCTTGAATGCTGCACTTATTCAAACAGTAAAGAGGGAAATATTATTCACAAAGCAGAGATTTTATGAATATGGTGATAAGCCTGGCAGATATCTAGCATACCTTGCCAGAAAGAAAAAGGCTCCTCAAGCCATTACATCCATTAGAGAAAGTGCTGTACTCTGACTTGTGATCGTAAAAAGATCAATACAGTCTTTAGAAAGTTCTATTTTGAACTGTATAAATCACAGGACTGTGAGGATAGAACTGAGAAGATGGAGTCCTTTTTAAAAAATCTGACCCTTCTGGGCTTAACCTCGGAGCAGGTGTCGATTTTGAATGCCCCCCTGACAACCCAGGAAGTATTCAACGTGGTTAGGCAGCTTCAGAGTGGCAAAGCGCCTGGACCAGACGGATTGCAGGTCGAGTTCTATAAAGAATTTAGAGGGGAACTGGCCGGGCCACTCATAAATATGTATAATTATTCACATAGTCAGGGCTGCCTCCCGCCTTCATTGAGAGAAGCAAACATCTGTCTTATTCTTAAAAAGGGAAAGGCCCCAGAAGATTGCTCATCATATAGACCCATATCCTCACTAAATGTGGATTTCAAAATTCTTTCTAAAATGTTAGCATTAAGATTGGAGAGAGTCTTACCATACATCATAAAAGAGGACAGTAAGGGTTTATAAAGGGCCGCAGGTCAACTAATAATATCAGAAGGGTCTTAAATATGCTACAAGCCTGCCAACAGGCAACAATACCCGGCTTAACTGTCTCCTTGGACGCAGAGAAGGCATTTGATCGGGTAGAATGGCCATATCTTTTTTATACACTGGAAAGGTTTGGTGTTGGAGAGGTATTTAGTAAATGTGTTTCAGGATTATATAATGATCCCAAAGCAGCGGTAATCACCAATGGTTTAAGTTCGAATGGCTTTAGTGTTGGCAGGGGATGTCATCAGGGATGTCCTCTTTCACCATTATTATTCACGCTAGTGATTGAACCACTGCCGGAAGCTATACGAACTGACCCTAACATAACGGTTCCAAGGATTGGATCGGGCAAACATAAAATCACTCTATATGCGAATGATGTCCTCCTCTTCTTAAGTGATCCTTTGATATCCATGCCCCGCCTAATCCAAGTGATCAGCTTATTTGGTATGTTCTCAGGCTATAAAATCAATTTCATGAAATCTGAGGCCATGCCGTTGGGAGGTCTTGTCAGAATATCTAATTTACCAGACGGATTTTGCTTTCTCTTTCGGTGGTCACTAGAAGGTTTTCTGTACTTAGGTATTTTTAATCATCCCAGTATTTGCACAACTGTATAAAGCTAATTTCGTGCACTTATTAGAGTAATTAAGACAGGACTTTCAACGCTGGGGAGATCGTCCAATATCCTGGTTAGGCAGAGTAGCCCTAGTTAAGATGAATATCCTACCTCGTCTTTTATACCCTATGAGAATGCTCCCCCTGGTGCTCCCAAGACAGGCATTGCATAGGCTTTACGGCTGGCTCCGCTCTTTTATTTGGAATCATAGATGGCCCCTTATTAAATTAGAAAAGCTGCAGCTTCCACAAGCAAGGGGAGGACTGGACTTTCCAGATTTTAGGAGGTTAACAATTGAGCTCCTTATTGTCCTATGTAGCTGACTGGGTCTCTTGTGACCCACAATAAATCTGGCTAGATATTGAGACCTCCCAAGCAAAATGTCCCCTCGTCAATCTTTTATTTATGGACAAGATGAGAGCTATTATAGAATATTGTAAAAACCCTAAAAACCCTGGAGGACAATGCAACAAGATGAGGCTACCTGCAAAAAAAAAACCTCTCCTTATACTCCTGTAGTGGGAGCATCGGGATTTTAGACCGGGGTGACAGATGCTACATTTAAAACTTGGAAGTCCAGAGGTATGTCTTGCTTGGGAGACCTGTTTGATGGGGAGGTTATGATGTCCTTTGAGCAGCTGCACCAGAAGTTTGGATTGCCTAACGGGGACCTTTTTCAGTATTTCCAAATACAAGACTATATACAAAAGAAGACCACATTGATAATTAAGGGAAAGGAGAGTGCTATGGCCGATGGGGCCCCCTCGGTCAGTACTCTTTATCACTCATTATATAATAAAGTATCTAAGGACATGGAACGATTATTTAAAACCTGGAATCAAGAATTAGGGTTGGAAGTCTCTTCAGAAATGTGGGAGGACATCTGGGAAATGCCAGAAAGATCTCTGTTTGTAATAGAAGTCAAGCTATTCAATTAAAGATACTCCACAGGGCTCATATGACACCTGAACGACTCACAAAATTCAAGGCAGGAGCATCGCCAATGTGTCCTAAATGCAAAATAGAAGTTGGCGCTCTCACGCATTGTCTATGGACATGCTATAAGATCCACAGGTATTGGGATATAGTAGCAAATGACAGGGATCCTGGGTACAGAGATTAGATCGGATCCAGTGTCCCTGCTTTTGGGGCTCTTCAGATTTTGCCCCCTGGATGTGCATTAGAGGAAATTATTTACTAATCTTTCCTTTTGTGCAAGGAAAAATATTTTAGTGAACTGGGCAGCTGAAGGCCCTCCAGGACTCTCAAAGTGGCACAGGTTAATCATGGAATATATCTCCCTTGACTTCCTTACAAATAAGGTGCACCAAAAAAGGAATTATTCTATAAAACATGGCAGCCCTTTTTGAACTATATCAATACAGATATTTCGGCCATACTGTCCAGGGCTTTTGTCTAGCTGTGGTAGTGGTTCTGGCTGGATCAGGGACTCCTGGGAGGAGGAATCCTGTATAAATACGGGTTTTATTTTGACCTGATGTGAATCTATTTTGAGCATGCGTCTAGTTATCTAATTATTTAGTTGTTTATTGCTAGTAATGTATGATATTCTATTTTATGTTTTGGTTGTTTGTAGGATAGATTAGTAGTTAGTTGGGTTTTTCTTTTTTTTTAATTTGTTTAATTTTATATTGATGTTTATACTTCTTTGTATTACTTTTGTAATTTTGTAAAAATTCTTAAAAACTTTCTTTTTTCAATAAAAATATCTAAAAAAAAAGAAATCTCCTGAAAGGCAAAGTGTACAAAGGTACAGTATCAGGATGATAAATCTTTCTGGCTGTTCTCAGGACAGATAAACTAATTTGTAACAATGGTGGAGGAAAACGCCATTTTGCAAGGGACTGTAGTATATCTAGGAAAAGATGGATAGAAGATAAGGAAGCACCTCAGAACCAGTACCCCCAGTTATAGAGAACTAATGGAATGTCTATTTAATATTATGAATGAACAAAAGGCCCAGCAGTAAAGTAGGGGCCACATAGTTCAAGGAATTGAAGAATTACTTAACAGATAGGTTTGTTGGTTCTCACCACCCAGCCTGCTCACTCGGGTGTAATTAAAGTAGATGGGAAGAAAAGCAATTATCTAATCAACAATGGAGCTTCCAAGACAGTAACTGATAGTTAAACACTTCTAATTTCTTCATCCAGAGGACAATTTTATGCACTTGAAATGATTTTAGGACAAATCAATGGTTGGTCAAATAAGTGGCAAAGGTGGCATCTAAACTCTTAAATATTAAAGTAGGAATCCTGCAAACTAAATGGATATGTATTATAACCCAGGGGATGACCTCTTGACTGAGGATTCTAGGATCTTATTGAATATTGGCTTTAAGTACAATTGGCTAGGGGAGAGGAGTGAACAAATTGATCCTGTGTTGGACATTCCACTAATTTATGAAAATGAGTGGATTGAGACTTCAGCAGGACCCTGTGTTCTGAAAATCCAGACGAGCAGAATTCCAGTAACAATTGTTGGCAAATCAGGGAGCCTTGAGACAACTGGCCATTCAAGTAAATTCACCTATTTGGCCAGTAAGGAACCTGGATGGTCACGATAAATGACCATCGATTATTGAGATCTTACCAAAAGCATCCTTGCCTGTGCACTCGCTGTAGCTGTAGTTTAAGATCAACTTAACAATATACTAACATCAGCAACACTATTTATCATTTTGGATACTGCAAATGAATTCTGGTCAATCCCTCTCCATTCACAGGCACTTCACAACTTTCCCTGTAACACCATAATTTTGCCATTGTATACTTTCTCCTGCCAGATGTATACCTTGAACATGGAGTGCAGGAACAGTAGGAAGGCAGCAATGATGAAAATACACTGTCACTCAACTTCACACAGCCACAGTTATATATTGACACTGCACATCATTGACAGGATAGTATCGATATAGATTGGCACATGTTAAGATACTCACCTGCTGCCAGGGGTTTGCATTTCACTGGGGTTCTGCTGCAGGGACTCAAACAAGCACTTTAAATGGACAACCTCCAAAATTTGATGATGCACATCAAAATACCTTGTGCTTGAGAGGCCTGCCAGAAATCACTCTGTCAATGTCAAGGAGCTTGAAGGAGTCCTGCATCAAGTTGACATAGAACTATGCACAGGTTTTGAAGCCCATCCTTTTCAACATGCAAGTAGTAGTCAACAGTGATTAATGTTGCATCAGTAACAGCCAGTGTTGCTCCTGGTGTTCAGACTTCTTTCATCATGGCAGTGGGTTATCAAGTGCAAAGGGGCTTGTATAAGGTATCACAGTAATCCTGCATTCTCTGTGCTAAGAGATTACCATAATCGTTGAAGCTCTGCTGTGGAGGAAATGGCAACTTTGCTTGGTTGCAACAGAAACTTGCTGCCCTGTCTCAGGAAGACAATATTTGTCCTCTCAGTCCCATCACTCCACCTGTCAGTGCATTTGCTATTGCCAGCAGCCAGCTCATCCCATACCAAATACTATAGTCCATCGGCAAGTTTTCATGCCCAGAGATGCATAAGGTTATTTTATATGGGCTGCAAGAATTGAATACAGTACCTATTTTAATGATATCATGGGAATTTAATCAGAATGAAAATCAACTTGGAGAAGATAGACCTGGGTCTTGTGTGCTCCCAATAGTCACAGTCATAACAGAGGTCATATTCTTGAATCGTTCAAAAACAGTTGCAGGATTGCCTTAGAATTAATGTTACCTAATAAGACTTTTTCTAATTAGACCTGAAAGGTCGATATCTTTGCCCACAGTAGCTGGCTTCAGTTTTGAGAGAATTCACACACAACATGGTGACATCATGGGCCCCCACTACTATATAGTGAACATTGAGGACTGGCAAAATTTATAAATGTTGGCAATTAAGAGTAATTAAAAATTAGGTTTTCAAAAAAGGAATGAGGATAAAACAAATTGGTGATGCAGAAAACCTCAAAAGAAACAAGTTTATTGCTGACAACCTACCTACTTCATGGCACCACTTAACAGAGAAAAGTACTTCAGAGAATGACTCAGCAAACATTTCAGACTTGACAGAAGACATGCAAAAACAGAAACAGAAACAACTTACACTCCAAGTCAGAATTACAGGCTACATCAAGAGGCAGTGAGCTGTAGAAGCAGTCCCATGTGTGAGTTGAGCTGATGGGCCAACCAAATGCAGTCAATTGCATGAGTCAAACACAAAAATTCCTTAAAGAAAGGGGGAATTTTAAATGGTACTGTAATTCAGGCTGAAGGGTTACACATAGGCATTACCACAATACCATAGGGTCCACAAGGCAGGACTGGAAAATCAAACCTAAGAGGGCCACAAGAGAAAACTTGTACATACCAGGAATGGAGAGCCTAGAAAACTGCGAACGAAGCCATTTAAAGCTAATGAGACAAGTTTGACAGGCTCAGTCAGGCTAGGATTAAATGGCTCCAGCGAGTTCAAATCTAAAACATTGCAGTTAAATTAACAGTTGGATTGCCAACCAACTTGTCATTTGATTTATAATACATTTGTGATAGAGGAAATTTAATTCACAATGTCCATTATATTCAGTTTGTTGTCAATAAGTACTACTCATGATGTGTAAGTGCATTTGGTGCAAAATTATTGCTTGTGTGATTCATAGTGAAAGCTGCTTTGGACTGAGTGTAATTTTGAAGCAGGATTTGATGTTACATAATTATACGTTTGCCCAAACGAAAACAATCTGAAAATAAAAAGTGACAATTTGACTCTAGCTGTGTACATTTTATTGTGAAAAACATTGTGACACAAAGCAAAACATACTAACATTAACAGACAGAGCACACATTTACACTTGGTTTACAAGCAGTCAGATTTGTTTCTTATGTAGGTCTGAGATCTTTTCCAGTATATACTTATCCAACCTCACAAAGATTTTCGATACATCCTCCTCAATCAGCCTTTGTACGGGCTAAACATATTTTGTTTGAAAAATGAATTGAAAATGGAAGTTTGTTTTTTTTAACTGAAACTGTCTGGGGTCCACTCATTGGTTACAACACGTGCTTGCAACTTGTAGGAAAGGCTGGCTTTGATACATTTGTGAGACAAGCTGGCAAGTAGCTTAGTTTTGAAATAAGATGAAACTGCCCAGCGACACCTTGATACATTGGTTTTAAGTAGCAGTTTGTCATAGAATTGAGAGGAGAGAGAGCAGTTGGGCTCCCAAACCTCCAAAAGCCTCCAAATAAACCAGATCTCACTCTCCCTTTGAAATAACATTCAATGACTGTACAAAGTGAAAACCTTCAAACTCAAGCCAAGACCTAGGTCCAACTCACTAGCCACCGGGTTGAGAATTGTCATGGTTGATGACAATATGATATCATTGCCAAAACGCAAATGAACTGTGAGCAAGTCACCTTGACCCAATCCTTTTGATTTGGAATCTTGATGTACAGCCTTTGTTCCTTTTAGCCTTGCCTTAACTTTCCATCCACGATGTCCTTGATTGTTCATCCTATTGTGTTTTGAATTAAGGAGTATGAGTTACTTAAATAAAAGAAATAAGTTTCCATATTCGTAATTCATCTTCCATTTTTGCCACTTACTGAAGTTTTTTTGTTCACTTGTTTATTAATTAAACTTAAAGGTGAGTTTTTTTAGATACTGTCCACAATCAGAAATTAACCATCCTAGAGATTAAATTGGTCACATTTCACATTTGTGATAACCCGTGGAATAGCTGGCTCCCAAAAGATATTTGATAATAAGTTATACAAAAGTTAATACACAAGCTAAGGACTCATGAATTGGGAGTAATATATTAGCATGGATGGAGGATTAGTTAAAAGATTGATTAAACAGTAAAGATAAGAAGGGCATTTTCAAGTTGACAAACACTGACTACAGAAGGGCCGCAGGGTCAGTGGTAGGATTCAGCTATTTACAATCACTGCTCCTATTTCTGCTCTGACCTTAGCATTTGACAGCAAATTGTGGTCTTAGCAAATGTTGATCTGCAGCTGCTCTGAATACAGGAAAATCTAATATGTTCCTTTGTGTGTTGAAGAGGAGCATGAATACTCCCAAATCTGTCACCCATTACTTTTCTGAAAGGCAGCTGGTGCGCAAGGATGACATGGTCCTTCATCAGAACCAATGATAGTCCATTCAATCTGAAATGTTAACTTTGTTTACCTCTACAGTTCCTTCATGGCCTACTGAGTATTATTAACATTGTTGGTTTTAGTTCTAATTTTCAGCATTCACAGTACTTTGCTTTTCCCTGATCCATGCCTGTTGACAGCCATTCTGCACTTTTGTTTAATTTCATCCCCAGGCAGTAACTGAACTGCCAGCATGTAAGTTGGTCCCAGAAGGAAAAGTGGTCTTAGCATCGTACTATCACTTTTCTGGACATAAAAATATCTCACTGGAGTAGTGCTCTCCTCTTCCTCCAAAAAGGAATATTGCCATTTGTGATGCTATTAGTTCCTGTTATAGAACTGAAAGAAAAAGAAGTAACATGACAATTGCCAGATAGGCTTAGAAACTTTTAAGAGTAAGTTTGTGCCAATTTGGCCTCAGATAAATGTTCTGACTAGAATTTTAGACATATTGATGAATGCATCTCTCTAACAACAACAGGCCAACATTACATATGAACATCATATCAATCTGCTATTCTGGCATAAGGACTAGAAAATGATGGAGGAGCTGTGACATGCCACAAAGAAATATCTCCACCTATTTTACTTTCTGATAATCCCCATCTGCACCTGTTTCTTGAACAGAATGAACATTATGTTTGGCACTAATGATTTTTACAAATATTGCCAGAATTATCCAAGAATTAAAAGAAAATGAGATACTGGAGAAACATACTTTATGAATAATGTATTTGAGAAGAATAGTGGAACTGAAAATTTTATATTTATTCTGAAGATTCATTGATCCTAAACAATGCATTTATTAGGAATTTATAAAGTATCCTTTTTATTTCCTTTTGTACAGATTTAAATGTGAAGTCACACATGTATTTATTTGAAAGCAATTTAGTTGCTCAAAGCATAACTATGGCTTGGAAATTTCTACTAATGATCTGGATAGATCTTAGTGCCAGCAGATTTGAAGGCAGGGTACTCAGGTAATGCAGTGAATGGCCTGCCTGCTGAACACCAACCATCCCTGTCCTGCAGTAGGGATGGTTTTGTTTGATTTGTCTACCAATGGACTAATTGGCACTCTTAAATTGGCAACCAATTCCCACCAAAGATCCTGGCCCTGCTGCCACTTGTGGCAGGAGTACCCATGCCCATGTGGGATTGGGGTAGGGATTGATAAAGACACATGGAAATGCTGTCATGGATTTACTCACAGGCCTGCCAATTCCCTAGGTAGGTGATACCTCCCTATGGGCAATGGAGGGTTCCATCTGTAGTAAGGTCTGTCCAATGGTGAGAGCTGGCTTTAAGCAGCCAACAACCCCCAACTTCACTGGAACCTGTCTGACTTGTCCAGGTGACCTGGGTTCTGGATTTCCATGGCTCTTCCTGATCCCAGATTCTACTGCAGGACCAACATTACAGGTGATCTTAGTGATACAGTTTTTTTTTATTATTCATTTGTGAGCTGGTATGTACCATCCAACCTTGGTTGTCCTTAAGCAGGCAGTGGTGAGCTACCTTCTTGAAGCACTGGAGTCCATTTGCTATGGGTAATTTGCACATTGATGTGAAAGAGGGAATTCAGGAAGAACTGTACGCCTTTGATTTCTGACAAATCTTGGAGATAAAACATCTATCCTGTAGAACCCACTGGTTTGCTGTTATTGGTCGGTGCTAGTGAATGGTCATGGTGGAATTGCCACTGGCCCCCTGTGGGTAAGTACATTGCCACAACCATGAAATGCAGTTGTTAAAATCTTAGCTTCTGCTTTGCCTCTTACAGCAAAATAATGGGTGACTATTTGGATATCCATTGATGATAAAGGGAATAACTTTGGTTTAAAATCCATGTAATCATGCATAGCAAGCATGTAGTGAAAATAATTAATGTTAATGTGATAGAGCAGATAACTGTCTTGCTGGAATAAAGCATCCACTGTCTAAATCCCTCTGGAAGATGCCTTCAGGAGAAGGGACTTCAGGAAATGTGATTAGCTGTACACTTTACCATCATGAAGGACTATCAGTTAGCTATTGTTTAACAGATCACTGTTGATATATGGAATTAAGCAGCAAAAGACTTTCAGAGATTTACAAAAGTTTAATTGCAAATCTATAGTTTTGTATAAACATCAGTCTCCACCTTTCTCTTCTTAGTCATAACATAACCTCTTAAATATGAAATCCAATGAGGCATGACCAACCTGCAATTAATTCCAGAACTGTTCCAGTTTATCTGCACTTTTGACTTTGTCATCCATAAACTGGGGGGAAATGCATCACATGATGCACTTTCCAGACCAGGAATCCTTTTCTAAAACCTCAGGAACAATTGACTTTCAAATAAAGGATATTTTCAATTTTCTGATACTGTGATAGGTCTGTTTGGATCGGTTCAGGTCTGTTTGGTTCTTTGGGGAAAAAGAGATTACTTTTTATGTTCAATCCTGTCTGTTTTCAAAAGATCTTCAGTTTTTAGGTCTTTTCAGTTTTTGGACATGTGGATACAAGATATCCGACTTGTATTTATATTTCCCTGTAGTGTGCTTCTACCACTAGGGTAAGATATTGGGAGACACAGCAGCAGCTTGAAAGAGGTGGGAATATGGAGGCCCTCACCTTGAGCATTTGTACCACACCACTCCACTGTTGTTCTTCATGTTTTTTTGTCCAGCCATACTAGTGCTCCAAGTAATTATTGCTAATTGATTTTGTTTTGTTTTATGACTATCCTTCACAAAATACTTAACCAATAGTATCAACTTCAGGGTGCGGAAAAGTAAGAGAATTCGCTGTACAGCTGATGTTTAGCTTCAAAATGCTATAATTAACTTTTCACAAATTTTAACATTGATATCTTTGTTGTTCCCAGAGTGGTTCACACATCATAATGTTACACTACCAACGACACAGCTATTAGTCTGTTTAAATGGTTCCTTATGAATCAGGAATGAAATAACTAAAATGTGATCATGGCAATATTTAGTTCCTTAGATAATAGGTTTTTTTATTAGATAATTTATTCAGGCAGGACTAAAACTTGACTTGAATTTCACAAACTGACATTGTTTGGCAGTTTGCCTACATATTCATGAGTGTTAAGGTTTAATATGTGGAGAAGTGTATTCACAGACATGTTGGGAGATGAGAAGAAATGATTTCATGCCAACAAGTTGTTTTGATTTTGAGTGCGCTGCCTGAGAGGATAGCTGCTATAGATTCAAGAGTAATTCTCAAAAGGAAATGAGGTATACCCTACTCAAGGAAAATTTACAGGGTTTTAAGGAAAATGAATGGAGCTGAGACTAATTGGTTATTTCTTTTCAAATTGTCTCCTTGGAAACAATGGCCAAATAGTCCTTTTCTGTCCTATAATTTATTATGCTTAGATGCACAATTAGTGATGTCCATAAAATCTATCTCTGGTATCAATGGAAGTCTTGTCTTTTTGAGGAAATATTGACATGTAAACAGCTAATTTAACATAGCCACAGGAAATACATAAATTATTAGAATTAAGTAAATGCATGCATTATTTTCCAAAAGTAACTTGTCGTTTCTACTTGTCAGAGCATCTGAATATTAGTTCATCTCTGTTTCCACACAACTTTAAACCACCTTTAACAGACTCTTGACTTAAATCTCACTTTTGTGACGTGTTGTCTTCTCTTTATGACTTGTACATTTCAATCTACATATATTTGGACTGTGTGTGTAACCATGCCTTTTCAATCTACTTTCCCACTGTGCATTCAGGTACATCGAGTCATACACCACAGAAACAGACCCTTTGGTCATATTTCAGTTAGTGCTCCAGATCATTTCTATTTCTTGCTTTCTCTCCTTTTGTCTTTTCCATTTTCTCTAGATTAGATTAGATTCCCTACAGTGTAGAAACAGGCCCTTCGGCCCAACTAGTCCACACTGACCCTCCGAAGAGTAACCCACTCAGACCCATTTCCCTCTGACTAATGCACCTAACACTATGGGCAATTTACCATTGCCGATTCACTTGACCTGCACATCTTTGGACTGTGGGAGGAAACCAGAGCACCTGGATGAAACCCACACAGACACAGGGAGAATGTGCAAACTCTACATAGACAGTTGCCCGAAGCTGGAATTGAACGTGGGACCCTGGCGCTGTGAGGCAGCAGTGCTAACCACTGAGCCACCATGCCGCCCTAACTGCTCCTGCCATCATACCTCCATGATTTTCTCCACTCAGTCCTGAAGAAATTTTACTGTATTCTCCCACTGACATTTCAGGGTTTCTCCCTGACCTTGGCCTAAATAATCCTGCAGCCACCCTCTCTGGGCTTCTTTGGAAAGGTCTGCCCTAGCAGCCATCATTGTCTCCAAATGACTTCCAAGATCAATTATTCATTCTAGTCTTTCTCTCATGAGACCTATCCTTTCCATCTGCTATAAGATAATCTTGCACAGCCCCCCTCCCCCTTTCCTTTCCTCAGTCACAGTTCTGGTGGTGTAGTTTCTGTTAGTGGATAGGTTATTTTTGTCCCTGTCCACATCACTTCTCAGAATGTAGGTTCAGTTGTGAAAAAGCTGAGGCTCATGCCCGAAACATCGATTCTCCTGCTCCTTGTATGCTGCCTGACCTGCTGCGCTTTTCCAGCAACATATTTTCAGTTCTGATCTCCACCATCTGCAGTCCTCATTTTTTTCTCAGTTGTGAAAAAGGCCATTGTAATCCATGGGTTTATTATTTATGAGTATATTCTCATCATGGTCTGCAAAGAGTTACAGCCAAAGTGTGAGGTTACGATTTCATTTGATTTCATTAATTTTCCCTCCCTGGCTATATTTTCCAACACTAGTATAACTCAACCAATACAATGTTGATGTAAGCCTTATTTCCACAACACAGCTCAATCTATTTTCCATTTTCTCTGATCATTTTGCCTCCTGAATATCTCATCTGATCCATTACTCAAGCATCTCTATTAATATTCCTTTCCTGTACTATCCAACCAATTATCTCACAAGTTACCTAACAAGTTATTGCCCCTGTGTTTGCCCCTAACATGCACATTAGTATCGTCTCATCTACAAAGCTTTCAAAATCCATCTCATCGTTTTTTGGTCTCTCTGCTGATTTTGCTGTCCTCCTTTCCTACCCAAATCTCTCCTTCTATATAAACTTTGTTACACATATTCACAATCGGCCTTCTATCTTACCATCTCATTTGGCCTTGCCCCTCCCATTGTAATGACCACTGAGAGGGGAATCTCTGATTAGGTCCTTGCATTCCCTGTACTGACATTCTTTACCAGTTCCAGGCCTACTTTTCCATATCTGCCACTGGAGAAAATCTCCCTTGAGTCATTTGCCGATGCACTTACAGATTCACAACTATTAAATATTAAGCCTACAATTCGTCCTGACATTTCTATATTAAAATTTTACCACCATTTTAGCCTTTTATTCTGACTAAAACCACAACTCTTACTCACCTCCAACCACCTGTCTCCCTCTCCAGGAAACTCCCCATCACTGCTCCCTGAAGTGCAGTTTATAGCTTTTGAGTATTATTTTGTTTAACCATCCATTGCTATATCTGCACGGACAACATAAAGCATTGTTAGGACATATTCTCCACTGGAAAAGAAGACACTAACTTTAAAATGTCTGCAGTACTCATCCGACCACACATTGATAGCAGCCTCATGAAACCATCAATAAACAAAAATCAGTCTAAACAAGACCTTATCAAAGGAGATTGAAACCAGTCAAGTGTTCAGAAACATAGGTCTCCTGTTTCATTTACATCTTCATAAATTGTTCACGTATTGGAAATAAAAAAAATCACTTGAAATTATCTAGTTTGTAAGTAATGAATCAGCCATGGTCCGAATTTTAAGCAACTTTGACAGACAGGAAAGCAAGATAG
Source organism: Chiloscyllium punctatum (assembly GCF_047496795.1). Classification (NCBI taxonomy): domain Eukaryota; kingdom Metazoa; phylum Chordata; class Chondrichthyes; order Orectolobiformes; family Hemiscylliidae; genus Chiloscyllium; species Chiloscyllium punctatum. The sequence continues at coordinate 45,165,587 of NC_092775.1, read as the reverse complement.
ATTGATTTACCAAAGAATTTAAGATCCAGATTAGAGTAGTGCTGGAAAAGCATAGCAGGTCAGGCTGCATCCCAGGACCAGGAAAATCGACATTTCGGGCAAAAGCCCTTCATGCAGAATGAGGCTTTTGCCCGAAACATCAATTTTCCTGCTCCTCGGATGCTGCCTGACCTGCTGCGCTTTTCCAGCACCACTCTAATCTAGACTCTGATCTTCAGCATCTGCAGTCCTCACTTTCGCCTAAAGAATTTAAGGTGCAAGGCAAATCAGGATGTTAATAAAACAAGTATTCAAGAATAGCTAGGTCTAGAGAAGTTGTAAGTTCACTGGAGAAAACCTCAATCTGCACCTGATATTGTATATGACCTGAACATTGTCAAACTCAGCATTGAGTCTGGTAGACAATGCAATGTCTAAGCGAGAGATGAAGTGTGTTCCCTTGAACTCCCATTGATCTTAGTAGAACAATATAGGAAGCAAAGGAATGAAAGGTCAGCATGTAGTTTTAAACTGAAAATTAAAATAACAAGTGACTGACAGCAATTATTCAGACTTGCAAAAATATTTGGCAAGCCCATCACCCGATCTACATAGTGGAGATCTGTAAGGTCATTATAGATATTTTTATTAATTTATTAGTGTTTATCTTATTTTATAGAATTCCATCATTGATAATGCCATAATCTGAGTGACATTTAAAGATGTGGTAAACTAGATGATTTTAGAATTACGACTGTTTGAGTGAGATGTCTTTGAGGTGCAGTGACTAGTACCCTGCCTCTGATCCAAAAGTTCTGAGATGGAGTCTTGCTCCAGGATTTGACGGCTATGGAATTTGCATTCATAATGTAACCAAGCAAATCAATTATCAGGCTGTGATATAGTAAGTGATAAGAGTAGGAGAGCTTCCTGATCAGTCATGCTTGCTCACAAGTGATGATCCTCAAACCATAGCCTCAGGTGACTGGCCGTTCCAGAAACATCTAGCCATAGAAACAGATAAACGCACACTTTTCACTAGAGAGACAACCAAGCAAGGAAGGACAGTTTGAGTCCTTTTTATGTGTAAATTTACATATGTGGATAAGGGTCTATTAAAAACCTATGGTTCAAACAAATGTATGAATTTTAGGGACATTCAAATTCATGCTGCTATAGCAGTAGCAAGGAACTTCAGATGGATGAAGTACAGATAATCAAAAATTTATTTTATTATGCATGACAAAGTGCTTTAAACTCATGTTCACATCAACAATACAAGCTAAATTAGTATGAAGTGGCATTTTGCAGTCAGATATTTTTCTGTACTTAGTGAAATGAATCTGAAATAATATAATAGAAATAATAAAATATTTATGAATTCGGTCATAAGATTTGAAAGTGTACAAAAGCAAGGGTACTTTTGAAGATATATGAAGTTTCGAGAAGTGTTTAAGATTAATGACTCATTTAATCTTTCAGACTCTAATATCTATGGCAATGTTTCTTCTCAAGTTGTTAAATTAAGATGCAAATGATCACAATTGGTTACTATTGAATTAGATGAGCTAAGATCACAAGGTGCAAAAGGAAAAGTGTTTGCCTTTGCAAAGTGTTTGATAAGGGAAGGGAAGAAAGTATGCAGGGGGCTCAGCATGGTGAAAGAATTTGAGATGGAGTTGAATAATTGGATGAGTTCAGTCATATGACCAAGGAAAAAGGTTTATAATAGAGAATTAATTTTAGGCTATAGAGTTATCAAATAGAAGAGAAGGAACTGGTGAAGGGAACAGCAGTAACTGCTCTATCTAGGGACTGAACAGGTATGATCTGTTTGGGACTGTAAATCATTGTCTTGATACTGTGATGTGTTGATCCTTGCTGTGTGACAATAAAAGAGACTTACTGTAGCCATCTGCGGTCAGGTCCAAATCCCTTGAAAAACAATCAAAAAGACTGCATTGTGAGCAGCAAACACATTTAAAGAATAGCAAGTAATTAGCAGTTTCACCTAGACAATGTGAAAGAAGAAACTTAAAGGGCAAGTTTTGCATCTTGTAAGTTTCCATAAATGTGTAATAAAATAACACTGCAATTAAACTTAGTTATTTTTATTCCACATCGGTGAACCACAAACAGAACTGCAATTATTTTCATAGCTGATCAAAATAATCACTATGGAAACATAACTCTCCCTTGAAAAATCCAGAAAATTACGCTTGAGTATTGTAGTTCATAAATACCAAGGAGAAGGACAGGGACTATCAAGCAACAATAGCTCAGTTAAGTCAGTTCTGAGGAAGGATCACTCGACCTGAAATATTAACTCTGATTTCTCTCCATAGGTGCTGCCAGACCTGCTGAGCTTTTCCAGAAATTTCTGGTTTTGTGACAGTAATGGTTGCCTGAAGTGCAGTATCATGTACCTCTGGGGAGGGTCAAGGTCGCTCCTAGAAGGAGCATTCTGTAAAGTAGTTTCAACGGTAAAGCTGGATCAGTGATAGCAGAACACAGAGGTATGGAAATGCAATATCTCTCCTGAGAATAATTGGGAGAAGTGCAATGAATTATTATCTGACAAATTATAACAAACTGAAAGGAAGAATCAAAAACAATTGTGTGAGACCAGTCTTGTTAAAGTCTCTTAATTTATTCCTTGATTCGGGGTGACCTGAATGAATTACTGATGGACTTCTGCTCTGTAAAGACTTACCTTCCTATAAAATGGTCCCAACTACTTTGAGTTCTTTGTCTCAATCGTGAGTTAAGATCTGCCTGTTAATAGCTTCTTAAGCCTTTGCAGGTATCCTCTGTTCATAACTAACAAGGTCTTTACATTAACTTTCCCTTATCTCACTTCATGTTGTTCCATGATCAGATTTCTCCCTCCAGAAACATTTCCATCTTAGCTCTCAAAACTAACTGGCAGAAGTCTCATTATTTGTCTCTTCTATTATTAACCATTTATGTCTAAAGCTGTTTATAAGATGTATTAATGACCTGTCTATAATTGCTATGCAGTTCAGCTGTTCTTATTTCTTATCAGTTTTCTGAACCATGGTGGCTCATTAAAAGTAATTTCTATTCTATTCCTACATACCAATTAACTTTTACATTCCAGCAGGCATCTCTATTTGGCAAGGTTAAATGAAAATCCTAACACTGCCTTGTGTCTAGTTATTTGTTTTAAACATAGCTAGTTGTTTTCCTACCAGCACCGAAGCCTCATTTGATCATTTTTCTTTTTCATCCGAGCCACGGCTATCATCAGCTAAGCTCTACTCAGCTCAGAATAATCTCCTAGAAAATAAGCATTTTCCAAGCCTTTCAGCTCTGATGTGGAGCTATACTGGACTTGATACATTACCCCATGTCTCTCCACAGATACTGCCAAATCTGCTGAATTTTTCCAGCATTTTCTATGATTATTTCAATCATTCCAGTAGCTTAGACAAACAAAATATTGAACAGTTTGTAGGAAACTGAAATTTACACCACTCATGTATTATTTTACCTTTCCAAGCTGATTTTATTGACACCATAGAGTATAACAGCATAATTCAATAAAGGCACAGACAGCCAAAAGCAAACTGACTGTATTAATATATTCACCCAAGTAGCCACTTTTGTAACAGTTACCTTGCATCCAAGGCTTTATTATGTCAACCTTTGAATTTATATCTGTATCATATTGAAGGTGAAATCATGTACCTGTCACTAACAACACATTACTTACACAGCAATAGGGCAAGCATAAATAATTACTATGTGCAGTGACCAATTAAATGGCTTCTGTTTCTTTGCTCATAGGTTGTGTCTTTAAACCTGGCTACCACCTAGTGTACCCTACTTGAAAATCAAATCCAATAAAATGATGGTAAAGCATTGTGTGAAAGTCAGACTCTCTTAATTAACACCACAATGAAGAATGAGATTTTCATTTACTAACACCTGGAAATGTAACAAGGCAAATCCTTTGGTGTACAATGATGGCAAACACCTGGCAAAACAATGCCTAAGGAACAAATTAATAGACTAGTTCCATACTACTTCTCATTAATTTAGAATAGAAATGAAATGTTAGTGTGCACGACTTGAAATCTAAGTCAGTTAGTTAAATGAATAAAGTTGGAGAGAACTTTGCATGTTAATCCCCTACAAATTGAAGTCAAAAGACAACTTTTTAATGCTGATGAGCAGAGTAATCCCTCATGACTAGAAAATAAAAGAATAATTGATTTCTGTGAATAAAGGAGTTGACCTACCTTTTGCAAACTGTGTAGTCTCACGCTGAATTAAATAATGATCATTCACCATGTTGGCAGAGCAATAATTTGGTCTTCAGAAAAGAAAATATCAAAATGGTGTAATACTTAATTAAGAAATGAAGAAGTGAACAACTAAGGCAAATGAATGACTAATTAAAAATGATGAGGCAACCATTATCAGGAGTATCTAATCTGAAAAATTTCAAAATGCATTTTTCATTTAGAACTTTGTCACTACACTTGAATGTTTTCAAAACACTAATTGTCTTCAATCAATGTTACAGCCTACTTAGCAGTTAATTTAGCAATATTGATGTTATATTTTCTCACTTACCTCCATTATTGCCTTAAGTCTAGTATAGCATTGCTTTTTCTATTGGAATGTACTTTAAACCCCATTTATTTCTTGTCATTAATTATCACTCAGGAGTTCAAGGGCTATCTTCTTGCTTTAGTACTTTAATACCTAATGTACCATTAGGTACATTAGGTATTACACTTGAATATTGAAAAGAATAGAAATGTGGAAGTTAGTTGGTGTAATTGAAAGCGAAAACAAAATACAGGGCTACAGAAAAAGTGCTGGACATCGAGCGTAATTGGATTGCTCAGACTGGATCCTACATTTTTTTAAAATTCTATAATTCCATAGTGAACTTTATTGTGGCATTGATTATTTGATTTAAAATTGGAGAATGCCAAATAAGTTTGAGCAAAGTGGCTACAATTTCAACAATAGGTATAAGTGCTGACAAATTTTGTGGCATTTTATTGAACCATGTTTCCAGAAACATTTCTGGAGAGCTTTCACACAGGTGCAAATCGTTTCTTGGGAGAAGCTGACTTAATGGGTAAAGTAACCTTTTTTCTTTATACACAATCCAGGTAAATGATTAGATCAATCATGTTTGTTAGTGTTGTGAAGACCATATCATGGTCTAACTAGTTCGTAAGAAATAGGAACAGGGTGAGGTTGTTCAGCCCATCAAGGCTGCTCCAACATTCAATAGGCAGATGGCTGACCTGACATTCCTCATGTACACTTTCTTGCACGTTTTTTACCATCTTATTGGTTTTTTTTCCTCCCTAATAGGAATATAATAATCATGGTGCCAAAAAGTGTCCACAGTTTCCATTTAGTTCATTTATGGTAGCAATGTATCCTGGTAATTTAACAAACTCTCATTCACTCATTCTTCTATCGGTGACCTTTGCTGTCAATAATTCACTTAATCCTACATGTACAATGTAACCCTTATTTACATCAATGACTTTAATAATAACAGAACAGTTCACACCACTTAGAATGAAAATTGACCAGAAGCTAAACTGGACAATGTCAACATCATGATTATGCAAGTGGAGTGATGGTGGATACACAGCAACAAGTGATTTGCTTTCTTACTAATCAAGTATACTCCTAAATCTACAAGTTTCACATCATGAGTATGACTAAATATTCAGCTCTAAATCAGATGAGTGTATGAATAACAAACCTCAAGAAACTCAACAATATCCAGGGCAGAACAATTGTTGTGCCTGTCACTGACCCATGGTAGTTGTGGTATATGTGATCCATAACAAAGTCTACTCTGCAAACTCTCACCCTAAGAACAAGTGACCCTTCTTAAGAATCAAGAAGAGGAAGGGTTACCAGACCCAAAATGTTAACTATGATTTGTCTCCATAGATGCTGTCAGATCTGCTGAGTTTTTCCAGCAATTTCTATTTTTGTTAAGAAAGGGTTTCCTCAGTTACAGGTTTAAGCTATTCAGAGTGTCTGTTAGCATTTCCCCTGCTATATGCATAATAGAAATATCTGGAGAGTTTCCTCAGGAACAATTATCTCCCTTCTTGATAATAATTACAATTGTTACTGAAGTCTGGTGTGGGGGGGAAAGAATTTTTCCCTCTCAAATTATTTGGATACATGAATGGAGTCTTGATTGAATCAAAGCCTCCCAACTGCGAAGATCTCACCGAGACATTATCAGGGCTGCAGGCTTAGAGTTTCTTTTCATTTTGCTTACTTGTCATAGCTCCCCATTGATGCTGGTTCACCCATGTATTCCAGCACACAGTAAGGGGTAGCCTGGACAGTATCAGTTGTCACTATAGATTCATAGTTGAGAAGTTGCTAATGTCTTCTCTCCTGCATTAATAGATAGCATTGTCTTCTTTCAGAAATTAAAACACCAATCTCTGAGCTATTGCAATGCTAATCAACAATAGTTTTGAGGTTAAATGTTAGTATTTGGTCAGCAAAACCAGCTCTTCCATCTTTTGCATTATAAGGTATATCTTGGATGCCACACTCTGAAAGAAAACCGAATTCAAGTCAATGTGCTCAGGGATGTGGTAGGGTCACAATTATTGTACCACAATGATCATCATGCCAGTACTTTGGACTCTCAAGTTTAAAAGATAACAGTTTGCAATATGTTCTCACCAACTCCATCTTTGTATTTTTGTTTGCACAGATAAAATGCTAATGATATTCATTTAAGAGCAAATAGTTGAACAATTAGTCTCAGCGTGACTGCTGTTTACAAACTGAAAATAAATATTATTAACTATTAAGAATAGCCTACGTAGAAATGTCAGGGGCTCTTATGGCAGTGGTAGTTTCCCTATTCTGGACTAGAAGACCTGGATTCAAATGCTACCTGCTCCAACTGATGTTGTATCATGTCTAAAAAGGTTGATTAAAAATGTTATGCACGTGTCACTAATGATCAAAGCATTAATTTTTGATAACTTTAGCATAATATATATACAAGTTGCCTAAGGCCTCTAAATCCTGCGTGTCAGTGTAACCCCTTGGGTAAATTTGATTTTTTACTTCCACCGATTTGGTAATTAAAATTCATATTACAAAACCACATTTTAGACAAATATATTTAAAACACTTCCAATGTAGAAAGATTACAGAACTTCTGAAAATAAATACAAGGAGGAATTGTTAACAGCTTTGCAGCAGCCAAAAGATTCTCCTAAAAGATATACTTTCTTTGAACTAGAAGCTTAAATATGTCATTAATCCATTTCTGAAGTATTGCTTTGAAACCTCTTGAAATTTGTACTTTGCATACATTACACTAGACAAGGCATTTCACAATGCATTTGTTCAGTCATTGAATGGCTCTCTTTTCCATGAATCCTGGATATCTGGAATATTCTTTTTTTCCACCTGAGATTTTAACTCCGTCAAGTAGACAGTTACATTCATTAAAACCTATTGCAATTTTAAGACTTCAACTCTTGTGGATCCTTTTTCAACCCATTACTTTCCAGCCTACCTGACCTGCAAAAGCTACACATTTCATGCTGCCTACTACCTGAGTGTTTCCCTCTCTCTAGTGAAGACAACATTTCTAACATAGACTGGATTCTAATATTGACCTCTATACTGGATTCTTATGTCAATCCTTGATCTGTGACAATTACTTTATTCTCTACTGAATTCTTACAGCACCCCTTGACCTATGACAAATATACATCAGCTGTCATTGTTCGCACAACTATTATCTTTTTTGTAGGTAGTGTTTGCAGCATTTAGCTCATGTACTTGTGCCAACTCAACAAATAGTTTCTAACCAAATGTTTGCAATTCTTGACCAATAGAAGAAGCACCCCAGCTTCTCCATAATAATTTAATTTTAAATTACACCCAATATTTATGACTCTTGGGAAGATTAAAGGTGCCTTATCCTCAAAATTGTACCTGTTTGACTGGAATCTAGTCCTCAAACTATTTTTCTAACCAATCAGATTTACAGAATTGGCTTAGGCTTACTGCTAACACTGCACTCACTGGATCCCAAATGTGCCCTAACTACAAATCTACCTGCTCTGTCTTAAAGCTATATGACTTTATTTGGCACTTAGAGTTACCAACTTAAAGACTTTCCTCAGAAATATCAAAATGCATACACATTTTCATCTTAAGTTTAATATAATATGGTTTGATAATTTGGTGAAGTCTAACACAGGATCTCTTGAGAATAATAAATATTTCTGTAAAGATTTTCCTGCAAGCATTAGAATGCTATTGCAATATTATCAGCTTAAACTTCTTTCTACACACTCAATGACTTAATTTGATATAGAACAATTAGGCAATTGACAAAGTTCTTAATCTTATGCCTTTTTAGCTAAGTCTGAATTGCGTCAACTTTTTTCTTTGGAGAGTTTTTTCAGCATGAGGACTAATGTGTTCTCCTGCCATTTCTTATCAAACTCGCCTAGTATGCAAAGTACAAATTTCAAGAGGTTTCAAGCAATACTTCAGAAATGGATAAATGACATATTTAAGCTTCTAGTTCAAAGAAAGTATATCTTTTAGGAGAATCTTTTGGCTGCTGCAAAGCTGTTATCAATTCCTCCTTGTATTTATTTTCAGAAGTTCTGTAATCTTTCTACATTGGAAGTGCTAATGATGGTCCTCACATCTGACGCCAGCCCAATCTCAGCAGACACATCTCCCAGAGCAATTTGACATTCAGCAGATAATCACCAAAAGATTGTCATCTCTTGAGCCAACTCCATCTTTGAAAGACTATGTACCTGTACAAGCTGGTGTTGCCCCTTCATGGCACCAGAATATTGTAGCAACCACAAAGCCATCTGCACGTAGCATGTAACCAGCGTGGCTAACACTTCCTCACACACACAACCCCATTCTCTCACTTTGGTTGCAGGTTAAGCATCAGGCCATACACTTTACCTGCCTGTAGCTGCATCCTGTCTGAACATAAACTTTTATCGAAGGCAAAAGTGAATATAAGCAAATCAGTAGAGACAAAAAACTATGGATGCTGGAAGTTTGAAATAAAAACAAAATGCAGGAGAAGCTTAGCAGATTTGGCAACATCTGTGGACAGACAAACCAAGTTAATGTTTCAAGTGGAGTTTTCCAATACCCTTCCTACCCCAGATTCAGATCAAATACAACTTCACACTGCATTCAGTACAGACCATCATTACATTACATTGATGGATGATGAAGTGATTGCTTCGTGCCATTGTTGTTAAGTTCAACACTTTTGAGGTGCTCAAGTTCAATTTACAAATGTCAAATCACCTGGATTAGAATACTTAAGTGGTTATTTTTCAACAGCACAGACTTGATGGGCTGAAAGGCCTTTTACTGTGCTGTAGACCTCATAACCTTGAAACAGCCTTTGACCTCTAAGCAGCCTCAATCTGCACATGAAATATTTGCAAATTAAAAATAGCTGCACCTTGCAAAAGAACACTTTATATATTTATTGCTACAATGTCCCAGTGTCCAGCAAATGTGAATCGTACATGTTCACCCATCAAACTTGCTTACTGCACCCACCTGAGGCATTGTGTCAAACATTTTCTAGAAGCACTTTGCATCATTTTGGCAAATGGAGGCTGGGAATGCAGTTTTCAGTAGCCACTATCTGCACCTGCTCTGCCAGATCACAAGTACTCCCCCAGTGCTTACTTTACACTACCTGCATAGCCCATTCCACCCCCCCGCCCCACCCCAATGGAGATCTACTATGCGGAACCTCACCGCCAACTGTCCTTTCAGACCATGAAACCCAGCATAACACCTTAATGATGCCCATCCAGCTCCTTCTGCTCTTCTGTGGAGGCCACAGTGTGGTCAATATCAGTAAGGCCCCTTCCATAGCCTACCATGCCCTCCATTCTTTTCCACACATTCCTTTAACCTTAAGAATCCCCCCATCAGTGTCCTTGTACTCTGCAAATGCCCCTGCCTGCTGTCTCAGCCTTGACTTCTCACCCTTTCTGACAGTGATCACCCTACTGCTCCTACAGGCCCACCATCTCCTACCTGAACCATGCCAAATCATCACCAGATGGACCCCAAGACCACATTCACAATAGACATCTAATTGACTTTGTCAAGTAGCCCCTCGACATGACTTAAAAAAAACCTAACTGATATATCTGCAGATCCATGACTGATGGTACACAATTCACTTTGCTACTTGTTCCGGTCCTACAGAACTGAGTGCTGCTCCCCTTGGACTGTGTTGGGTCAAATACAGATGCACTGAGCAAGAGTGGCCCAAGCAGACAACTGAGTGTGGAGAAACCTTGGGCTGTGTAGTGGACTGAAACAATTACTGACAGTACTGTGGGTTGCTGAGAGTCAATGGCCCTTCCTGGACTGGACTATGGACTTGCCCCCATTAGTTTCTGACATGGTCATTTGGTAGAATGAATATGCAACATGTTTGCCAGACAGACAGCTTGCACATGCTGTCGATGTTGGATTAACATCCCAACATGACACACAAGATGTTTGAACTACACACACCACCCTCCCCTCTGCCCTCCCTTTTTCCTGGATAGACCCTTATTGACAAGCAGCTTGTTTGATTGTCTGAGCTAAAGTGCATCTCAATACACCATTAATGACAGCTTTGTCTCTGGCTGAAATGCCAATGTCTGGGATGGTGAAACAATGCAAGGCATGGATGCTGCAAGCATGCAGTGAGACACTAATTAGGTGATTGGTAAGAGAACAAGTATGCAACCCTTAGTAGCATCCTGATTAGCCTTTGTGCTGGGTAATCTCTGAGCATGCAAGATGTCCCTGCAATGTGAGCCTGATCTTCCTAAGTGGCCTTCCAGTGTACCAGAGAAGTGCCATCATGGTCATAATTGCCAGTGTCCATGGATGGAGAGTATGTGCAGCTGATTCCAATGGATCATGCCTTGAGGTTCAGTCTGATCAAATGCAACATGGATGTTACAGTGAGCTGAGCCTGCCTGTTGCCCACACTGGATTCCATGTTGAGTTTCCTTCATATCCAGCTTGTTGAGTTTGATAAGGTAGAAAGCTGAATATTACTGGGGCAAATTGGGCCAACAACAAAATATTTATCAAACTATAATACTTCTTAATTGGCAACTCAGCACTGCTCAATGAGAAACATGCCATGCTGCTATGAAAAGATGGAGTGAAATGCTCCTGACTGACATGAGCCTTATCAAACTGTCACACATCACACTTTAGATCATGGCACTCAGACCCCTGTAAGATTCCACACAATGAATCTGGCATGATCACCTTTCAGAACCTAATTCCCTGAACAAGACTTTTCAATTGCCTTAATATGCTGTCAATGAATAAAGTGTTGCTGCAGAAGCTACCTGTGATATTTATTGGTGAATGGTAAGTTCATGACTTTTCATGTGTTCATTTCTCAATTAGGAGTAATGCTGGTCACTGTGACATGGAGCATGTTGTTAGTTCAGCTACTAGAATGAGTGTCACATAATTTGAAATTGTTTGGCACAGTGAGTAATGTTGTGGCCGTGCCTTTGAATACACAAGTTCTAATTTTTTAATACATCACAAATTAATCAGTGTCAGATGTCAGTGAATTCAGTACTAACTGCTGTCTTTTCCTCATACATAAGTTGGTTGAATACATTTCTATTGAAATTTTAAAAGGGGTTTTGTTCATGAATTTATTAATTTATCCTTTCATATTTATTTAAAGAACAATATATGGAGGAATAACAAGGGGATTGAACACATTTTCAGAAGAACTGAGTTGATAATTTCTTGTAAGCACATCCTGAAATACTTATTCGCTGTAATTTCTTTGTTCCTGTTGTGCTTCTCTTCCACTGAAATAGTGAAATGCCCATTAGAAACCTCATGACTCTAAATCAGAGCTTCCATCTGTGATTGGGAAAAAAAACACCCATGATTTTGCAGCTTATTGAGATTGAAAAGGCACAGTCAGCTCTTTCAAAGTGCAGCACAGAAAAAGACATGCAATTTATTCTGTGAAAATGAGCAACTGCTCTTAACAGCTTTTCACAGCTCAGCAATAAGCCATGTTCGACAACTAGCAGATGATATTGGCATCAGATGGGCTTGTTTTTATTTATTTTTAAGCTGTCTTTGATATATTGGCACTAAAGTCACAGGTTTAAGCCACCCATATGCCAGTCTTCCTATTAGTATTCTTCAAAATACCCTTCACAATATAAATACATTGTGGAAATGAATTTCCAATTGGAAATATGCACAACAATTTTCATAAGACTGAAGCCCTTATTAAAATAGGTCTTCCCTTGGAGGTTTGACAATTTTAAAGCACCATTGACATATCCAAAATGAATAAGAAAAGGCGTATGATGGTTTTATTATCTGAAAATGAGCAATTATAATAAATCTTACTTTCATCTTGATTATGACATAACAATTATGAGAAATTTCAAGTATTAGGTTAAGACAGGTTTATTTACCTTGTCAAGCCATTCCCAAATTGGTAAAATTCATTAAACTGGTATGTGCACTTTGCCATTGACGTATTTTATCTATAATGTATGTGTGACATACAACATGTGTCCTAACAGCCCTGAATGCAGTTTTGTGTTTGGCAGCAAATAGGGGATGAAGTTATCATTATACCAAATATATACAGTCAGAGAGTCATAGAGATGTACAGCACGGAAACAGAACCTTCGGTCCAACCCATCCATGCCGACCAGATGTCTCAACCCAATCTAGTCCTGATTTTGCTATAAGTCTTACAATTTTGTACTCCACAACCACCTGATGAAGGAGCAGCGCTCCGAGAGCTTCCAATTAAACTTGTTGGACTATAACCTGGTGTTGTGTGATGTTTAACAATCTAGTCCCACCTGCCAGCACCTGACCCATATTCCTCCAAACCCTTCCCATTCGTATACCCATCCAAATGCCTTTTAAATGTTACAATTGTATTAACCTCCACCATTTCCTCTGGCAGCTCATTCCACACACGTACCCACCCTCTGTGTGAAAATGTTGCCCCTTAGGTCTCTTTTATATCTTTCCCCTCTCGCCCTAATCCTGTGCCCTCTATTTCAGGACTCCCCACACCAGGGAAAAGACTCTGTCTATTTATCTTATTCATGCCCCTCATAATTTTGTAAATCTCTATAAGGTCACCCCTCAGTCTCCGATGCTCCAGGGAAAACAGCCCCAGCCTGTTCAGCCTCTTAAAAATTAATTAATTTGACAACATATGAGGAGATTTTAGTGCATAAAGAACCTAACTTTAAAAATAAAACATATTTTGTTTGATTTAATTTGGATCGTTATTCTTGAATAATATTACTCCTCTTTTTTTCACATGTTCTAGTTCAGAGTTTCCTTCCACATTTGTGGGTGAAGCAACTTCTCTCCTGTGAATTATTTAATTTCCCTATACATATTTCTACATGCAGTCATACATGCCCATATAGACAAGCTTGGGAATTCAGAATGTCAAGAATTGGTACAAGTCCACACATAGACCTTCCATATGATCACATGTTGGGTCACAATTTTCTTATTATCATATTACTTTTAAGTAGATGCCGCTAAGTGAAAAATAGCAGTGCATTACTTGTATATCATCAAGTTAGGATAATTATGGATTCCACTACTACTTTGACAATTGCAGAACAAGGTTTATTTTCTATCTTTATTTGCAAAATGAAAATTGAATTCCACATCCAAGAAGTTCTCACAGTTGGGAAGCTCTTATGAAAGTATACTTGCAAACTGTTTATCTGTCATACTGGATGAAGAATGGTGTATATTTTTATTTCTTAGGTCTAAATCTTGCTTCATTTTTGTTAAAGAAAAATAAAACTAAAATGCAAATTAGAAGTTAGACACATTTTGATTTCACAAATGAACACGACAAGTTATTAACTTAAAATGCTGTGATGAATCGTTTTTGCTGTACATATTTAGGTTTTCTTTACAGTTCACATTTTAAACTGTGGGTGTTGATCTATTTTTGTGGAAGAGTTCAAATACTAACCAGATCAATATTTTCAGAACCATGACTTTGAAACCAGGATGAGCTTCCTATAATGTTTTCTTTATACTGTGTGGGTTTAGATGGGAAAGAAAAAAATGTAGCCATTAGTCTAATAGAGTCTACGATGATCAAGACTTTTTTAAAAAGTAGTTTACAAGCCTTTTGGTTCAGTTCGGAAGGAACCTGACTGAATATAGTCTCTCCTAGAAAAATAAGATTTTTCAGAACAGTTAAGGAACTGATTTGCATGAGCAAAAGAGTGCAATTTGTGAAAACTTCCGAACCAGGAGCTTTTGGAGAAAAACCTGCCTTGGTTCTTCAAAGACAGGAAACCTGAGATCTCAGTTGTGTGAAATCTGTTGGTTTGACTAAACTGCTTCTTTTCATTGCTGTCCTGTATACTTAAATTAAAGACTTCTCAGTACATAGGACAGTAAATGAGAAGAGGCAATTTAGGCAAACCTACAGATTTGATAGTGAAGGGACATTCCTCTGGATTTTGAGTAAATGTAATGTGATAATGCTGGGGTGCAGATAGGATTTTGTTTTATCTCCTGTTTTGAATTTTTTTCAATTACATTGTCTGTAACTAGCTTGGTTTGATTTATTTCATTTTATAAAATTTCTTTTGTATAATACTTATATGCCTTGTGCCCTTCTATTTCAATGAAAGGATGTATATATTTATAAATAAAACTAGTTCATAGGAATGAAGTAGTTTATATTTAATGTGTTATCATGCTTTCATGATTTCTTTCAAGGTTTTCAATGAATTACTGTTGAATTGCAGTATTTACTATGATGTAGGCAAACACTGCAATATATTGTGACAGCTTAAACCTAAGAAATTGCACATGGCAAAGTCGCATGAACAGCAAATTTTATTAATTGGTAAATAATCCGAGGTTAAAGACATCATCTCTGGTTTGGAGAAGAAGTTGGATTGAGAAAGGTGGATCCAGTTTTTATGTTCTATGTAGGTACCAACAGTCTAGGTTGGACTAGGAAACAAATTCCGCTGAGGAATTATAGCTCAGAGGTAAATTAAAAAGCAGAACCATAAAGATGCAATCTCTGGATTATTATTTGAGCAATATGCAAATTAGAGTAAAAAGAATAAACTTAGAAAGGTAAATGTGTAGCTCAAACATTAGTGTGCGAGAAATGTGTTCTGATTCCTCTGATACTAGGTACTGTTTCAATAAGATGGGTCTCATTTGAACCATGCTGGGACTGGTGTCCTGGTGAATCATATAACTAGGGTTGTAGATAGTGTTTTAAACTGTTTTGGTGTGGTTAAGCTGAAGGGAAGTTTAAAAATCAAAATAAGAAATGACAGAGTCATAGATTCATACAACATGGAAACAGACCCTTCATTCCAACTTGTCTGTGCCATACAGGCATCCTATCTGACCTAGTCCCATTTGTCAGTCCATATCCCTCTAAACTCTGCTTATTCATGTAATTAAACCAGTTGCCTGTTAAACGGTGTAATTGTGCCAGCCTCCACCATTTCCTCTGGCAACTAATTCCATACATGCACCACCCTCTGTATGAAAAAGGTGTGTCTCAGGTCCCTTTAAAATCTTTCTACTCCCACCTTAAATCTATGTCCTCTGGTTTTGGATTCCCCTACCCTGAGAAAAAGACCTTTGTTATCACCTTATCTATGATTTTATAAAACTCTATAAGGTCACCCCTCAGCCACTAATGTTCCAGGGAAAAAAAGCCCCAACCTATTCAACCTCTCCTTATAGTTCAAACCTTCCAACCCTGCAACATCCTTGTAAATCTTTTCTGAACCCTTCCAAGTTTAACAACAATTTTCCTTTAGCAGGGAGACCAGAATTGAATGCATAAAAGTGGCCTCACCAATGTTCTATGCAGCCGCAACATGACATCCCAACTCCTATACTCAATGCACTGACCAATGAGGGCAGGCATACCAAATGCTTTCTTCACCACCCTGTCTACCCATGATTCCACAAGGATGAATTGCAGGGTAGTAAAAAAAAATGCAGCAAGAAGTGGTAGAAAATGTGCACAGAGTGCAGCTAAAAGTAGAGCCAGAGAAAGTAATCGTGGGGAAAGTGATCGAATGCATGCAGCATTTGTAACAAGATAGATGAATTGATAGCTTAAATAGAAATGAATGAATATGACTTGATAGCTTTTAGGTAGATATGGTTACAAGGTGACCAAACTAGCAACTCAGTGCCCAAGAGTGCTCAATGTACCAGAAGAATAAACAAAATATAAAGGATCTGGATGTATGTTTGCTCGCTGAGCTGGAAGGTTCATTTTCACGTTTCGTCACCATACGAGGTAACATCTGCAGTAAGCCTCTGGACGAAGCATTGATAATGCTTCCCGCTTTCTAATTATATGTTTGGGTTTCTTTAGGTTGGTGATGTTATTTCCTGTGGTGATGTCATTTCCTGTTCTTTTTCTCAGGAGGTGGTAAATCAGGTTCAAGTCAATGTGTTTGTTGATAGAGTTCCAGTTGGAATGCCAAGCTTCTCAGAATTCTCATGCATGTCTCTGTTTGGCTTGTCCTAGGATGGATATGTTGTCCCAGTCAAAGTGGTGATCTTCCTCATCTGTATGTAAGGATATTAGGATATTCTTCGCAGAGACAGTAATGTAGAGGCTTGAACAATTAGCTCTGGGTCTGCTACGTGGATGACACCTTTGACATCACAAAATGAAACAAATTAGAGGAAAACATCAAGACCATTAATGATACCCTTACTGGCATAAAATTCACTAAAAAGGAGGAAAACAACAACAAATACCATTCCTAGATGTCACAGTAGAGCGAACATCCAATGGGGAACTTCAAACCAGCATATACAGGAAAACAACACATATGGATCAAATATTGAACTACAGAAGCAATCACCCCAACATCCACAAATAAAGCTGCATTATCCAATGAGCCACCATACACTGCAGCACAGAGGAACTACGCAAAGCAGAGGAAATACAGTGCATTCAAAAAGAACAGGTATCCAGTGAATACAGTCCATAGATTTCTCAGCAACAAACCCAAACAAGCAGACAAAATATGTCCAGAAAGCCTAGTCACTCTCCCCTATATCAAAGACATCTCAGAAATGACTGCTAGATTACTCAGACCTCTTGGCATCATGGTAGCCCACAAACCCACCAACACACTATAACAGCAGCTAATGAACTTGAAAGACCCTGTACAGACAACAAGCAAAACTAATGTCATTTACAATATACCGTGCAAGAACTGTAACAAACACTACATTGGACAAACAGGCAGAAAACTAGCCACCAGGATACACGAACATAAACTAGCCACAAAAAGACATAACCCTCTCTCACTAATATCCTTACATACAGATGAGGATGGACACCATTTCAACTGGGACAAGACATCCATCCGAGGCAAACAGAGACACACAAGAATTCCTAGAAGCATGGCATTCCAACCGGAACTCTATCAACAAACACACTGACTTGGACTAGATTTCCCACCCCATGAGAAAAAGAACAGGAAATGACATTACCAACCCAAAGAAACCCAAATAGAAATAGAAAGCAGGAATCATCAGCAATGCTTCATCCGGAGGCTCACTGAAGATGTTACCCAGAATGGTGATGAAACATCTGAAATGAACCTTACAGCTCAGTGAGCAAACCTACATCCAAAACCTCAACCTGAGCTACAAATCTTCTCAAAACTCGCTAAAATATAAAGCAGGTGGGGTAGCTTTATAAATAAAGGAATGTATGAGTGTGGTGGTAAATAATGATATAGATGCAATAGATCATGATGTAGAATCAGGTTGGGTAGAAATAAGTAGTAATAAGGGAAAGAATTATCAGTTGACCCCGCCCAAAAGAGTTGTCTTAGACAGGCCAAAGTATAAATTAGAAAATAGATTCCAATCTGCATATTGACTGGACAAATCAGGCAATGGTAACATGGAATTCAAATTTCTAGAGTGCATCAGTAATTGCTTCTTAAAGAAATGCATTGCACGACCTACTTAGGGACAGGCTACTTTAGATATAAAAATGTATAATGCAGCAGGAGATTTCATACTTAAAGATTCTCTAGGGGACACTGATCACAACATATTATATTTCAATCTAAGTTTGAGGGATTGCAGCTGCTTCAATTTGAAAAACAGCAATAACAGAGATTTGAAGAATGTGTCTTTGAAAACAGACTGATATAATAGACTAAGGAGATAATCAGTGCCATGAACTGTGGTAGACATTTAATTACATACTTCACAACTCTCAAAAAAATTATTCCAGTTAAAAATAAGGAATAAGTGAGAAAGATGAACCACCTGTGGTTAACTAAGGTGATGAAGGAGAGTATCTAACAAAAGTTGTAGTGATTGGGACCAGGTGGACCTTGTTGACTGGCCCATGTTAACAACCCCAAACAAGAATCTCAATCAGGAAAGCTGTGGCTGATGCATACTGTATAACTAGGAGATTTAGAATCTCCTCAGCTGTGGGGACTGACTCTGTGCTGGTTGGGCCACAGTCAGTGTGTTACTGCTGCTGTTGGTTTCTGCATTATTTTTGAAGGGGTAAACCTGATTCCTGATTTGGCTGAAATATTTAGCCAGTTTGTTAATTGGTATTCCTTTTTATTGAGGGCTTATTTTTAAACTACCTGATTGACACAGTTAATGTGTTTCAGGTGTAACTCAGTTCAGGGAACTGTTGTTTCACTGGCTGGTTGCAGCCTATGTGTTACTCTTTTCTCTTCTCCTTTCAGAAAAGGACCATGTTGATTTGTGTGGTAGGGCTTAGCTCTTGTACTCTTTTTTTTAATGTGTTTTCACTTTTTGGTGTTTGACCCCTTGTGAGAAAATACATCTTTCCAGATGGCCTGGCTCTGTATAGGTAGGCCTTGAGTGGATGTGGCATTGTGGTGTGGATGCTGCCACTGAGTTAACTGCACCTTTGCAATGTACTGTGTTCCTGAGAGTGGGCCTGGTTCTCCCTGGTAAGGCCAGGTCTCTCAGGTGACTGAACACCTGTGTGTGTGCTGGGAGATGAGTATTTGCTACATCCTGGTGTCTGGGTGTGGACTCTACCTGAAGATTTTGTGAATTATGTTACTGTATGTGGGTTTTGTAACTAATTATTTGTGTGGGCCAGAGGGGGCCATTGTCTCTGCCCCCGCGCCTAGCTCCAGCCCCACACCAGGTCCTAGCTCCCAGCCCTGCTGTTTTTTCACCATCCCTCCAGACCTCCCTTCTCTGAGGATGAATGATCAGTCCTCAGCAGAGGCCTCCTCTTCATCCCCCTACGCTCCCAGATTAATGAGTTCAACACGCGGCGAGACATTGAACAATTCTTCCACCGCCTTTGCCTCTGCGCCTACTACTTCAACCAGGATTCTTGCCCACCCTCTGATGACCTCTTCTCCAGCCTCCAACACACCCCATCCACCTGGACACCCCGTGTTGGCCTCTTACCCGCCCTCTATCTCTTCATAGCCAACTGCTGCTGCAACATTAACCACCTCAACCTCTCCACCCCTCTTACCCATTCCAACCTCTCACCCTCGCAATGTGCAGCCCTCCACTCCTCCGCTCCAACCCCAAGCTCACTATCAAACTGGCAGACAAGGGAGGTGCGGTAGTAGTTTGGCACACTGATCTTTACGTTGCTGAGGCTAAATGCCAACTCGTGGACACCTCCTCCTACTGCCCCCTTGACCATGACCTCACCTCCCACCACCAAACCATCATCTCCCAGACCATCCATAACTACTTCACTTCAGGGGATCTCCCATCCACCGCCTCCAACCTCATAGTCCCACAACTCCGCACCGCCCGTTTCTACCTCCTGCCCAAAATCCACAAACCTGACTGCCCCGGCCGACCCATTGTCTCAGCCTGCTCCTGCCCCACCGAACTCCTCTCTGCATACCTCGAAACGGTCCTGTCCCTCTTAGTCCAAGAACTCCCCACCTACATTCGGGACACCACCCATGCCCTCCACCTCCTCCATGGTTTTCGCTTCCCCGGTCCCCAACGCCTTATCTTCACCATGGACATCCAGTCCCTATACACCTCCATCCCCCATCACGAAGGACTCCAAGCCCTCCGCTGCTTCCTTTCCTGCTGACCCAACCAGTACCCTTCCACTGACCCCCTCCTTCGACTGACTGAACTAGTCCTCACTCTGAACAACTTCTCTTTCCAATCCTCCCACTTCGTCCAAACTAAAGGAGTAGTCATGGGCACCCACATGGGCCCCAGTTATGCCCACCTCTTTGGATATGTGGAACAGTCCATCTTCCGCAGCTACACTGGCACCACCCCCCACCATTTCCTCCACTACATCGATGACTGTATTGGCGCTGCCTTATGCTCCCACGAAGAAGTTGAACAGTTCATCCACTTTACTAACCCCTTCCACCCCGACCTCAAATTTACCTGGACCGTCTCAGACTCCTCCTTTCCCCTTCCTAGACCTCTCCATTTCTATCTCGGGCGACTGACTCAATGTGACCATTTACTTTCAACCGACTGACTCCCGCAGCTACCTAGATTTCCCTGCCCCTGTAAAAACGCCATCCCATATTCCCAATTCCTTCGTCTCTACCACATCTGCTCCCAGGAGGACCAATTCCAACACCGAACAACCCAGATGGCCTCCTTCTTCAAAGACCGCAATTTCCCCTCAGATGTGGTTGACGATGCTCTCCACCGCATCTCCTCCACTTCCTGCTCCTCCGCCCTTTAACCACGTCCCTCCACCAGGACAGAACCCCACTGGTCCTCCCTTACCACCCCACCAACCTCCAGATACATCATATCATCCTTCATCATTTTCGCCACCTCCAAACAGACCCTGCCACCAAGGATGTATTTCCCTCCTCTCCCCATCAGCGTTCCGGAAAGACCACTCCCTCCGTGACTCCCTTGTCAGGTCTACACCCCCCACCAACCCAACCTCCACTCCCAGCACCTTCCCCTGCAACTGCAAGAAATGTAAAACTTGCGCCCACACCTTTCCCCCACCCCCCATCCTCACTTCCTTCCAAGGCCCCAAGGGATCCTTCCATATCTGTCACAAGTTCACCTGCACCTCCACACACATCATTTACTGCATCCGCTGCACCCTATGTGGCCTCCACTATATTGGGGAGACCGGCTGCCTACTTGCAGAACGTTTCAGAGAACACCTCTGGGACCAACCCAACCGCCCCGTGGCTGAACACTTCAACTCCCCCTCCCACTCTGCCAAGGACATGCAGGTCCTTGGCCTCTTCCATTGCCAGACCATGAGAACACGACGCCTGGAGGAAGAGTGCCTCATCTTCCGCCTAGGAACCCTCCAACCCCAAGGGATGAATGCAGATTTCTCCAGCTTCCTCATTTCCCCTCCCCCCACCTTATCTCAGTCCCAACTCTCAGACTCAGCACCGCCTTCTTGACCTGCAATCTTCTTCCCGACCTCTCTGCCCCCACCCCCACTCTGGCCTATCACCCTCACCTTAACCTCCTTCCACCTATCGCATTCCCAATGCCCCTCCCCCAAGTCCCTCCTCCCTATCTTTTATCTTAGCCTGCTTGGCACACCTTCCTCATTCCTGAAGAAGGGCTGAAGGCCCGAAACGTTGATTCTCCTGCTCCTTGGATGCTGCCTGACCTGCTGCGCTCTTCCAGTAACACATTTCTTTTTCAGCTCATCAGTATGTTAGGCAATCAGGAGCTGGAGGGTTGATGACTGGCCTGGGGGAACGGAGGCTGGGGCTGGTATAGTGGCTGGGGCTAGGCAGCTGACAGTGTGCTCCTAGGAAAGCTGGTCAAGGAAGGGGCAGCCAGTATGCAGGCTGGCTGGGGGTCAGAGGGTTGATGACTGGCCTGGTGGAAAGTGGGCCAGGAGGAGACTCAGTATGTGAGGTGGGTGGGACTAGGCAACTGATACCAGCTTTCCTGCAAGGATGCTATAGGGCAGGCTAGTTAGTATGTGGGGAGGCTGAGACAGACAGCTGATGGCAGCTTGTATGAAGGCTGACCAGGCGAGGGCTGGTCCGTATGCAAAGGAGACTGGGACCTGGACAGCTGATGGCTGTTCCATAGGAACGCTGGCCAGGAAAAAGTGTCAGTCAGTCTGTGGGGTGGCTGGGTGCTGGAAGGCCAGCCGACCGATTTGTAGGAAAGCAAGTCAGGGGTGGTTTGATTAGTACACTGGGTGACTGGGAGCCATTGGCTGAAGTCTGTTCCGGAGGAAAGTGGTATGGGGAGGGTCAGTCAGCCGGAGACCTGAAGGCCAACAATCCACTCGTAGAAAAGTGGCTCGGGGTGACTGGGAGCTGGGTGGTCAACGACCAGCCTGGATGAAAGCAGACCTGTGGAGGGTCAGTACACCAGGTGATCAGAGACCAGAAGGCTGATGACTGTCCTGCAGGAAGGCTAGCCAAGGATGGTCTAATCGTTGTGGTGTCAGGTGTCATTTTTTTTTAATATAGCTATATTTGGTCTGTATTCTATGCACTGTTTATGATTTGATTGCACTGTTTACCTGTTACGGTTACCTTTGTGATGAATGGAAGTGAGATTTGAGGTTTGTCCTCCTCTCCCTGAAAACTGGTTGAACGGTGGTAGTTGGGGTTTGGCTTTGCTGCCCTTTTTCCCCCTTTCATACACTGGCTGTGGCGAGCCAGCTCAGAGTCAATCCCCTGAACTGAGGAGATTCTAATCTCTTGGTTATATTTTTTAATTAAACTGTACAAAATACACTTAATAAACCGAGCAGTTTTTGGTGAATTGCTTCTAATATGATGTCCTCATTCAAGAAGGGAGGGAAACATAATGCCACGAAACCATAGACCAGTTAGCCTAACATCTGTCACTTGTAAAATTAGAGTGCCCATCTTCAAGAAATAAATGGGGCATTTAGAAAATCTTAATGCATTCAATGAGAGTTAGCATGGTTTTATGAACAGGAAATCATTTGACAAATATGCTTTGATCTTTGAGAATATTGCAAGCAGATTTAATGAACCAGTAAATGTAGTGTTTAGACTATCAGAAGGTACTTGATAAGGTGCCACATTAAAGGTTATTGCACAAGATAGGATAGCATGGTACTGAAGGTAATGTATTAACATCGAGGATTGGTTAACACTCAGAAGACAGTCAGGACTAATAGATCTTTGCAGACTGAAAGACCTAATTAGTGGAATGCTGAGGATTAGTCCCAGCGCCTCAAATACTTAATCTATATTAACGACTGAGTTAGGGGCAGAATATAATGTATTTATATTTGCTGATGATCTTTAAAATGGGAGGGATGTTATGGCATAAGAAATCTGCAAGGAGATATAGATTGATTTGAGCAAAAACCTGGCGGATGGAGAATTATGTGTTAAAGTAAGACATGCACTTTGGTAAGAAAAATTTAAAGTGAATCTATTATTTAAATGGAGAGATACTCCTTAAAACAGCACAGAGGAATCTGAATGTTCTTTCTCACGAAACACAAAAAAGGTTAGTACTTAGGTGTAGCAAGAAAATAAAATGCAAATAGAATTTTGGCCTTTAATGCTAGGAGAAAGTGAGGACTGCAGATGCTGGAGATCAGATTGGTAGAACTGGTCCTCGCCCTGAACCATCTCCCCTTAGAATCCTCCCACATCCTTCCTACCACAGGGGTTGCCATAAGCACCTACATGGGACCCAGTTTTGCCTGCCTTTTTGTCAGATATGTGGAATAATCCATCTTGCACAGTTACACTAGCACCATTCCCCATCTTTTCCTCCACTATATTGATGACTGTGTCAGCGCTAGCTCATGCTCCAACAAGGAGGTTGAATAAATTTCATTAAAAGCTTCAACCCTGACCTCAGATTTACCTGGATCATCTCAGACACCTCCCTTTCTTTCTTGGACCTTTCCAACTCTGGTGACCAACTCAACACTGACATCTACTTCAAACCCACCAACTCCTGGATTACGCTTCCTCCCAAACACCTTCCTGTAAAAATGATATCCCTTACTCCCAATTCCTCTGCCTCTGCCTCTGCCTCTGCCATATCTGCTCCCAGGAGGAGCAATTCCACTCCAGGACATCCCAGATGGCCTCCAATTTCAAAGATCACAATTTCCCCTCCCACATGGTCAACAATTCCCTCTAGCATATCTCCTTCACTTTCTGCACCTCTGACGCCGCCGCCCCCACCCCCACCCCCACCCCCCCCCCCCGCCCCCAACCACAACAAGGATAGAACCCCTTAGTTCTGATCTTCCACTCCATTAATCTCTGGATACAATGCATTATCCTCTGCCATTTCTGCCACCTATAATCAAACCCCACCACCAGAGGGATATTTTCCTTCCCAGCCCTATCAGCATTCCACAGGGACCATCCCTTCCGTGACTCACTTGTTAGGTCCACGCCCCTCACCAATTCACCCTCCACTCTCCACACCTTCCCTTGCTGCCAAAAGAGGTGTAAAACCTGCGCCCACATCTTTCCTCCCACCCACCCCAACTCCGCCCCCGCCCCCCCCCCGCCTTACCTCCATCCAACCAAGGCTCCAAAGGATCCTTCTACATCCGACAGATTTTCTTGCACATCCAAACACCTCATTTATGGTGTCTGTTGCTCTTGATATGGCTCCTCTATATTGGGGAGACAGGACACCAACTCATGGAGCATTTCAGGAAACATGGCTGGGACACAAAGCAAACAACTCCATCACCCTGTGGCTGACCACTTCAACTTCCCCTCCCACTCCACCACGGACATGTAAGTCTTGAGCTGCCTCCATCGCCAAATCCAAACGACCTGATGCCTGGAGGAAGAACACCTAATCTTCTGCCTTGGGACACTCCTCCCACCTCATCCCAGATCCAATGCTCTAACATGGTACCGCCCTCTTGAACTGTCCCACTTGTCTATCTTCCATCCCACCTATCCACTCCACCCTCTGCTCTGACCTATCACCATCACCTGCTACCCTATTGCTTTCCCAGCTACCTTCCACCCCCTCCTATTTATCTCTCAGCCCCCTTCTTCTCTTCTCCCCCCGCCCCCCCCACCCTACCACCCCTCACCATCTGCCCAATTTCTGACTGGATTGTGCCTGAAACTTTGATTCTGATGCTCCTTGGATGCTGCCTGACCTGCTGTGCTTTTTCAGTGCCCCACACTTTTTGACACCTTAATGCTAGGAGTTGGAGTTTAAAAACAAAGTTTTGTTACAACTGTACAGAGTGATGAAGTTGTACCTGGGGTACTGTGTAGTCTGGTCCCCATATCAAAGAAATATACTGACATTGGAAACAATTCAAAAAGAGCTGATTCCTGGGATGAAGGGGGTGGCTTATCAAAGACAGCTGAATAGTTTAGGGCTTTATTCATTAAAATTTAGGAGAATGAAGTCTTATTGAAATCTACACAATTCTGAAGGGGTTTGACAGAGTAAACATGGAGATGTTTTCACAAGTGGGGAAGCTTGACTAGGAAACAGTTACAGAACAAAGGGCATGCATTCAGAACAGATCTGAAGGAATTTCACCTCCCAAGTTTTATTAAATCTCTTTCTATCCCAGAGGAAGCTTATTCACTGGTAGTATTTAACGTGGACATAGGTTATTAAAATATCAAGGAGTTAATAGCTACGCTGAGCTGGCATGAGAGGAGTTGAGGCCTGGGGTAGATCAGGGCGGCATGGTGCCTCACAGCGCCAGAGACCCGGGTTCAATTCCCACCTCAGGTGACTGACTGTGTGGAGTTTGCACATTCTCTCCGTGTCTGCATGGGTTTCCTCCAGGTGCTCCGGTTTCCTCCTACAGTCCAAAAATGTACAGGTTAGGTGAATTGGCCATGCTAAACTACCCATAGTGTTAGATGATTGGGTAAATGTAGAGAAATGGGTCTGGGTGGGTTGTGCTTCATGGGTCAGTGTGGACTTGTTGGGTCGAAGGGCCTGTTTCCACACTGTAATTAATCGAATCTAATCAGCCATGATTTTGTTGAATGGTAAAACAGATTTGAGACTGAATGATATCTCCCTTTTCATAGTAGTTACGCCCTTATGTTTATGTTAACTTCCTGCTTTTCAAATAATGTAGAATTGTTTTTTAGAATATTTTTAAGAATCATCTGTTCAGTCAAATGGAGGCTTGGTTTAAGAGCTGTTTTTTTTTAAATGGGGAAGGAAGTCCTCAATAAAAGGGACGTGTCAAAAATATTTAAAGTGCAATTTTTTGTAAATGTTATACATGGTAAATATCTTGAAAGCCTTTGGAAAGGTTACTTACAAAACCAATTGGGAATTCTGAAATTACAGATATGCCTGCAGGCTATTGCCTTGTGCTGGGCCAAATACTGTTAATGGCTCTTGGTTATTTTTGTGTCATAAGTAACATGAAGAGCATGAATCTTGATGTTCTGTCAAGGCAAATATAGCTCTTCTCATTAGATCAATGTTTACACGTTTATAATAAAGCTAATGAAAGTAAAGTTGTTTTATAGTGGCAAATAAAGGTTGTCTTCTGTACTCCAAATACTTCACATCTATATTTCCCATTAAACATTTTAATCACCTTGATTTTTTTGGTTGACATTAAATATCAGGGAGGCAAATGGACTTGTGTTTTTTTTGCCTCTGCAGTCCGGTCATTTAATTTACACATCATAGCCTGATTATTGTTGAATAAACACTTACTGGAGTTATATCAAATTTCTCTGTATAATTTTAATAAAGTCAATAACCTATTTAATGAGATGATGTCTCTCCATTAAAATAGCAGGATAAATGGATTTTTAACAGTGCATTTCATGTTTATGTGGTAATATCACTCTCATTACTTCCGGGCGCTTATTTCTAAGTCATAATCCTATTCAGCAACAGCTGACGGCTGCAGCTACAAGGGAGTGTTATTCCTCTCCAGTTTTTAACATCCCTCCGTGTAGTACATTTACTGATCACTATTTGTAATATTAAGGTTTGAAGGACGTATTACATTTACATTTTATTTCAAATTTTAACATTAGTATCTCAACACTGAGTAAATATCAATGAAATAAATCTTACATATTACTGTTACTCAGAGTTTCATCTTTAATGCAAAGCCAAAGTCGAAGTAAGAAGTTGTTCTTATTCTTCTTGTTATATTTATGTACTTAGAACCTAATCAAAGATTCTATAGTAGTGCCACTAGAGTATGCTTACTTGCAGGACCCCTCTAAATGAAATTACAGCACATTTCCTCTTGTAACTAAAATCGTACATTGAGGAAATTAGACATTATTGTAACTAATTTGAAACATCAATACTCTGACTGCTTTCCCTCATATGGTCAATATTTCAGATAAGAGACAAACTATTTTGAACATCATACTCCACCTCCCCAACCCCATTATCCAGGCAACCCTCCACTGCACCACCTCCATTCCCCGTTCCACTGCTCTAAACCTGACCCCTGCAAATGCAATAAAGACGAGTTCCCCTTGTCCTCACCTACCACCCCACCAGTCTTTGCATCCAATGCATCATCCTTAAATACTTCAGTCAGCTCAACCAGACCCCACCACCAAGGACATCTTCCCCTCCCACCCATCTCTGCCTTCGCAAGGACCAATCTCATCGCTAATCCTTTGTTTGCACCACTCCCTCCACCAACTCCCCCGAATCCCCTGTAAATAGAAAAGATGCAGAATCTGCCAACACATCATCCTTGTATGCCCCAAACAGTTCTTCCAGGTGAGACAGTGGTTCACCTGCCTCTCCTCCAACCTAGTTTACTAGAAGAACACAGCAAGCAGGGAACATCATGTGGAGGAGAAGTCAATGTTTCAGATGTAACTCTACTTCAGGACTGGGGGTAGTGGGAGGGGGGCAGAGTGGTGAGGTGGGGATAGGTGATGTGGCCTTCTCTATATTGGGGAGACAACACATAAAAGAACTTTTTGCCGAGCATCTCAGCCAAGTCCACGGGCTACCTGGACCTCTCATTTTTATTCCCCTTCCCACTCCCTTTTATGACATGACCATCCTTGGCCACCTCCACTGCCACAGTGAATCAGACTACAAATGGGAGGAACAACACCTCATCTTCTGCTTGGGTAGCGTACAGCCTGGAGGATTCAACACGGAGTTCTCCAAATTCAAAATAGCCTCTCTTCCCAGCCCCTTCCCCTCCCATCTATTCCTCTCAGCAATCTACCGGATTCAACCCTCCCATCGACCAACCAGGACATACCCTCTACATGTCTTCACCTAGCCCCACCTCACCACCCTGCCTTTATCTGCAGCTCTCCCTACACCTAGCCCCAGTCCTGAAGAAGGGTTAGTCCTGAAGAAGGGTTACACCTGAAACACTGACATCTCCTCTGCCTGATGTTCTCTGGCTTGCTGTTTTCTTCCCCTTTCCTGCCTGTCTACCAATATTTCAGGTAAGGCAGGGAATGGCAGTGATATGGAATAGAATAGATTGCCACTGTTGGCAACTGGTGCTAAAATCAAGCTACATTGAAATCAACTGAAGTCACGTGGAAGACAAATTTCTCTTTGCTTTCCTCATTAACGTGTTGTAACTTAGAAGTTAAATGTAACCTTGCTGTATCATTGTGTTGTTTTTGTTTCCTGTTCCAACAATATTTGTCCCTCTGAATGTGATTACCTGGTTATTGGTAGTTAACATCAAATTACATTTTGCAAAGGTGCTTTTTCCAGGCTGCACAAAGCAAACCTTTAGCCTGTTTTGCTCTCCTCTGTCCCACCCAGCACTCCCTTCTGCAAACTCCCCCCTCTCCCTGCCTCCCCCCCCCACCCCAAAAAATCTGCAATCACCATCCCCCTCTCCAAGCTTGCTAATCTTGTGGGAGTGAGAATTCCTATAGGCTTTCTTAGTTTCCTCATGGAATGAGGGGATCACTGGCAAAATCAGCGTTTCTTGCACATTCCTAATTGTTAAACAATCTCTGTGGTTTCAAAGTCAGATGTAGGCCATACTGGATAAGAATGACACTTTTCCTTCCCTAAAGCTCATTAATGAGTCAGATATGTTTTTACAACAATCAAAGTTTCATGATCATTATCACTAAGACGAGCTATCAATTTCATATTAATGACTTAGACGTAAATTCCACAGGCTGCAATAGGATTTGAACCCATGCCCCTATGCAGTAGTCTGTACTGCTAGATGGTAAATCTGGTGAGATTAACCACTGTACTACCAATTTGGTGGCTCTTTGGTTTGCAACCCACCAAGCCACATGTAAGTCATGTCTATCTATTAAAATCAACTTGCTGTGTTTCTTGAACATGTTGGTTATTCATTCTCAGGAATAAAAATCAACTCCTTAGTATCAGTTTGACCAGCTGATTGCTCTGTAGCCTCTACAAGTTCATTTTATATGATCTTTGTTGGCGAAGTAACTATGGGAAGGGCCATGGTGCCAATGGGTTATTTAACCAAGGCTGTTTTCTTGTTCAATAAAGATGTGAAGAACTCCATGCCATAACTGGAGTAGGCTAAGGGTCTCTGTTGTTCTTGCCAATATTCAATTCTGAATCAACACCAGAAGAACACATCAACTGCTTATTTAATCTCAATTGTGAGAGCTTTCAAATTGACTACTATGTTTATGTATATAACAAACATGGGATCACTTCAAAAATAATACATTGGTTTTAAAGTACTTTGAGCCTCCTGATGATTATAAAATACTTTGACTTCCGACCTCACACTAAGCAGCTTTACAAATACATGCACTTTTAATTTTATTTTGAACTGAGTTTATCAAAAAGAATGAAAGCTAACCACACAATCCCCAGTTCAATATTTGATTCATCTTAATGAATATTAGGATGTGCATCAGTAGCAAATAAATGATTGAAATTAAAGAAAAGGAAATTTTAATGGTTTATTGTAGGAAGAAGGTATATAGCAGTTCATGTGAGTGGGGTATTTCTGTCAATCAATGCCTAGGAGCACAATCACATAAAATGATATACTAATGTTTTCCTATTGCTAGTAGTGATAATATGAGGATTAGCGTAGAGAACAATAAAATACTAAAAACATCCGACTTGAACATAAATATGACCGAAGTTCTAAGTACCATATTTGCTTTCCATTCAGTTTGCAGCTTCAGTGGATGTTTACTGACTTCTTTACAGATCTTTAAAAAGAAAAATCAATGTAAATATTGGCTGTAGATTATATGCAGAATCCCTTACAACACTTTCTCAGCAGCCCAGCAGTTTGATTCTTCCTTCATCCACCATGTTGCAGAAAGTAAACTTTCCTGAAATGGATTCACATTGAAAATGGACTGAAAGCTTCCATTAATATTACCTGCAATAAACCATCTAGAGCAAATTGCAGATTGTTTAGTGCTACTACTGCAAAGAAAATAAATCCTATGATATCTGCAGAAATGTTTTATCATATTATCCTAACAGCTAAATGTTGCTAGACAGTAAGAAAGAATCCAGAAAGCATTTTCTTTAGACAGAAAGCTTCCATTCCTTTAGCTTCATTACAAAATGACACCAACTGTGACATGATTAGCATTACTTATGTGGGTGTTAGATATCGTTCCATATCCGTTTCAAAATGCCACCGCTCCTGTCACAGTATTGCTTCGTACATAAATTATAAGTATGTAAATATCTCAAACAGACTGCAACATAATCCATGACCTTTACTCAGAAATGTCAAAATCATTATTATACGTACTTCAGGTACAAAATCCCCCTTTTATGCTAAAAACATTCACCACTATTCACTTCAGAGTTTGTAAGATAAAAATTTATGCTCCCAAAAGGAACTCGTTAATTTACATCAAAAAATCTTTTCTCATTTGCAGTTGGTTACACGCTGATTTACTCAGAATTATTCCCATAATATTGCTAAATATAATTATTAAATGAAAAAATTGCAAAAACATATTGGTGCATCATTTTGTGTGGTTGTGCTCCTAGACATTAATTGGATGACAGGAAGGAAAAGCTAAAGTCTTCCTCCTCAGTATAAACTAATGATATTCATGGGTCTTCTGTCGCTAACAACATTCAGATCTTTTAATCCTATTGTAAGCAAAATTCTGTGTTTAATGGGGATATGAAAGCTTTGCATACATAAACTAATTAAATTTATTGTGAATAGGTTATTATTGCAGAATTATCATGTGCATCTCAATAAATATTTTCCAGTCCAGGTTTTAGAGTGTTTCCCAGATATTTGGAGAAGTGGCTATGACACTCAGGTTGCCACACACATTTTCTTTTACGTTAGTGGGAAGCTCTGGATTTCAAGCCAAAAATTCCAATCCTGCCTTTTTGTTTTCAGAAATGCAGAAAATAGTGGAAATCAGCAAACTTTCCCTTGAGTGCAAGAATAGTCAAGGGAAATTAAACCTCACCTTTTTTCTGTAGTGGTCAGTTGCCTTGTTTCTAGTTTTAACTATTAGGTTGCACCATGAGACATTTTGACAGCTGCTTTGAAAGGGGATGTATATAAATTGAGTTTAGGGTGGCAGTTAAGTAAGGGGTTAAACGACAGGTATGCAGGAGCCAGGTTGTCAAGGCTCGGGGACAGTATGTTCACATCTTGGATGTTCTTTCTGCCTCCTCCTCCTCCTCCTCGACAGCAAGAGATGCAGGTTATCCCAAGCAAAGCAAGAGACACAGTTTGGAGAGAGAGCTCACGTGAGTGGTCCAAGCAACACAGTCATTGAGTCAGGATGCAATGGGTACACTCAAACCCATTTCTTCTATGTGACTGGTGAATGCATGCGGTGGGATTGTGGAGGAAAATTATGAGCTGTAAATACAATTGATAGCCCTTGTTGTAAGGCAGATATCATTATTTTGATGAATTAGTTGAAAGATGACCTGAATGGCTAAATATGTGCTGGATAAAAACATCATGGTATCTGTGAGGAAGATAGGTATACAGCAAGATGATATTCTTGTGCAGTCACACATTAACTGCATGCTGAGTGTGTGGTATCCCTTCTAGTTTTGGATCATCTTCCCATTGAGATTCAGTACAGTCAATGGCTCCCAGCACAACAGCAAAGGAACAACCATGCAAAGTCAGGTAGGCAGAAGTGGGTACTGCAGATGCTGGAGATTAGAGCCAAAAGTAGAGAGGTGCTAGAAAAGCATATCAGGTCAGGCAGCATCCAAGGAGCAGGAAAAATCGCCGCTTCGGGCAACAGTCCTTCATCAGGAATGAGGCAAGGGATACCTTCCTATCAATCAGTGTTGGATGTGGTTAGTAGCAATACCCCAACCATTCTTTACCAAAATCAACCTCCATACCACAAAAACCACCTACATCAAAGAACCAAATGTCATGGTCCTGCATGTTTCATTTGGCTTTATTCTCAGAACTCTGCAGTTTTATGGGATTTTATCTTTCACTTGTTTGGTTTCACATTACATATACTTTGCACTAATGTTGTAAGTGATTGGTGAATCAAATTGTTTACTCAGATTGAAGATACAAAATTAAATGTCAGATTGTTTTGTGCAAAGACTATTGCACATAAAAAAACCAAATGTAAAGTCATGGCTGACCCATAGCATAAGATATAGATCTTCTCAAATTCTGTTTACTTTGTTAGTCTCTTACTATGGACCTTATATCAATTACTGTTTAGGGAATTTGTAAGAAATGATGTTCAAACAGCACTCAAACTATTATCTAAGTCATCACAGTGTAACCTCTGCAAAAAGGAAATGAGTTTAGCAGAGATTAACACTGTAGTTTATCAAGAATTAATTTTATGTGTCTGATAAAGCTTTAGTATCTAGGGCAGGGTTTGTGATTAAATTAGTCAAGGTGCCACCCTTAAAGACTTGTTTTAGGTCTCTCAGGTATGAAGGCAATATTAAAACTTTGTCACTTTTCCCTGCCTATTGGCTATTCCTCTAACATACTGTATACTACAAAGATGCTGGAAAATGTTGCCATTTAATGGTTGCGTTTACATTTTAATATCTTTTACACTATACACTTATGAACCTTCAATAGCAAGTTGAACTTTCAAGGCAATTAAATTGGAATTTTATTTTGGATATCCTTCTGATTAACTTTCTTCTTATATCAAACAAAATTGAAGAAATGAACCTTTATTAAAACTACAGTGCAGAAACTTACAAGTGTAAACTTCCTCAATGAGATTTTATTAGCTTTAATGGAAAACTAAAAACCAATGCCACCTCCATGTTAATGATGCTGCAATGATTTTTGAGTGCTTGGTAAGCACTTAATCAATATATTATGCCAGATGGATTACTATGGGACAACTTGATTAGAAAATTCAGCCTAGTGTGTCAGAAAGAATCAATAGGATTTCAGCTGCTTAAAGTACTTAATTGGTAGTCCAGGAAAAATTGCATGATTCTTTCATTATGATTATACATATGATAATTGTTAAATTTTAATATCTGCTTACCCCTCCTATCAACTTTGTCAAATATAAATTCCATGCCATGGATTGGTGAGATACATGTACCTTGTCAGTAGATTATGAATGATCACACATACTGTCACCATTTACATGCACTAGTATGCAATGTTAATTTTTGGTTAATTCAGGCAAAAAAAAGTCCCAAACTTGCACCTTATACAGTCCTCAACTCCCTCATGCCGCCAATTTTCTGACATAAGTGCTATATATTTCTTACGTAGAAACATAAACACAGGAGCAGGAGAAGGCAATTTGCCCCTTCAAGCCTGCTCCGCCATTCATCACTATCATGGCAGATCATCCAACTCAATAGCCTAATCCTGCTTTCCCCCCTTAAGTTTTCATCCCATTCACCCCTAGTGCTCTGTCTATCTGCCACTTGAATACATTGAATATTTTGGCATCAACTATTTCCTGTGGTAATAATAAATTCCATAGGCTCACCACCCTTTGCGTCCTCACCTTCATCCTAAGTGGTTCATCCTAAATCCTCAGACTATGACCACCAGTTCGGGACACATACACCAATGGAAACATCTTCCCTGCATCTACCCTGTCTACACCCATTAGAATTTTATAAGTCTTCATGAGATCCCCCTCACTCCTCTGAACTCCAGAGAAAACAATCCTAACCTAGTCAATCTCTCATACTTCAGTCCGGCCATGCCTGGAATCAGACTGGTAAATCTTTGCTGCACTCCCTCAAGAGCAAAAGCACCATTCCTCAGAAAGGAGACGAAGATTGCACACAATATTCTAGGTATGGCCTTACCAAGGTCCTGTATAACTGCAACAACACATCCTTGCTCCTGTACTGAAAACCTCGCGCAATGAGGGTCAACATACCATTTGACTTTTTTATCACCTGCTGTACCTGCATACTTACCTTCAGCAACTGGTGCACACTCTCCTCTCCCAAGTTACAGCCATTCAGGAAGTAATCTGCCTTCTTTGTTTTTGCTTCCAAAAATGAATAACCATAAATTTATCTAAATTATATTTCATCTGCCATTGATTTGCCCACTCACCCAACCTGTCCAGATCATGCTGAAGGATCTCTGCATCCTCATCACAGTTAACCTTCCCACCCAACCTGGTATCATTTGTAAACTTTGAAATCTTCGTTCCCTCATCTAAATCGTTAATATATATATTGAACCAGCACTGATCCCTGTGGCACCCCACTAGCTATTGCCTGCTAATTTCAAAAGGGCCCATTAATTCTGACTCTTCTATAGCATTTCCTAAATCTATGCCCTTTACGTAGCTAGAAGGAAGATAGCAGCAGGCAAAAGCAACAAATCTACCTCTAAGTTCCCCATCATCTTGACTTGGAAATATATCATAGTTCCTTTTTTTTTCACTGCACAAGTTTGGTTCCCACCTCCAAGTCACTGATTTATATAGTGAACTATTGGTGCCCAAATATTGATCCTAATGATAACTCAGTTGTCACAGTCGGCAAATGCAAAAATAACCCATTTATTCCTTCTGTTTTCTTTCTGTGGGTCAGTCATTAAAGCATGCCATGACTAATTTGATTCTAATCCCGACTCTTCATTCTTGCATATCCCCAATAATTCCCCAGACAATATCCCAGATACCATTGCCACCATGCCTGGACATGTCCTATCCCACAGGCAGAACAGATCCAGCAGAGGTGGGTGTTCAGTGGTATATGAGTGTCCTGGAAGTCCTCATGAAGTCCTCTGGACCTAATGAAGTCTCATGGCATCAGGTTAAACATGAACAGGAAGGTTTCCTTGCCCATCACTATGTATTGTTCTCCCTTGGCTGATGAACCAGTACTCCTCTATGTTGGACAACACTTGGAGAAAGCACAGAAGATGACAAGGGCACAAGCAGCATTATTGATTAAGCTGAGGTCTTAAAGAACATAGCTGTTAGCTGGGCCTGCAGTATGTAGTGAGAAAACCAACAAGAGGCAAAAACATACTTGACCTCAGCCTGACTAATCTGCTGGTTACAGATGGATCTATCCATGACAGCATCAGTAAGAGTGATCACCGCACTTTTATTTTGGAGATGAAGTCCCACTTTCACATTGAGAATACCCTCCACTGTGTTGTGTGACAATATCACCATGCTAAACTTTGAACAGATCCAGCAACTCAAAACTAGTTTACTATGATGAGGCTCTGTGTGCCATCAAAAGCTGCAAAATTGTACTCCAGCACAATCTGTAACGTCATGACTTAGCCTATCCCTCACTCTACCATTACCATCAAGCCAGGAGACCAACCCTGATTCGATGGAGTGTGCAGGAGGGCGTGCTAGGAGCAGCACGAGGCAACCCTGAAAATGAAGTGTCAACCTGGGTGAAGCTACAAAACAGGACTACTTGCATGTCAAACGGCATTAGCAGCAAGTGATAAACAGAACTATGTGATCCCACAACAGACTGATCCAAGCTCTGCAGTCCTGCCACATCTAGTCATGATTGGTGATGAACAATTAAACACTTTGCTAGAGTAGGAGGCTCCACAAATATCTCCATCTTCAATGATGGAAGAGCCCAATGCGTAAGTGCAAAAGATAAGGCTGAAGCATTTACAACAATTTTAGTGCTCATGACAATAAAGCTAATTCAATTCAGCTGAATACCTTTTGTGTTACATTAATAAATGAAGAAATCCTCAAATAAATCTCTTGTGATATTCTTCAGGTGAATTGGAGAATTTTTTTCTTGTATAACAAGCAGGTCAAAATGTGGAAATAATGTTCCAGAAAGTAAACCTGACATTGTTTAATATTAATTCACAGGAGGAGGGTGTCACTGTCTTGACCAATACTTATTGTCCATCCTGAATTAAGAGTTGATCCCACTACTGTGGGCATGGAGACACATGTAGGTCAAATCAGGTGAGGATGCCAGTTTCCTCCCCACATTAGTGAACCAGATAGGTTTTTCCCAACATCCACAACAGATTCATGGCCATCATCAGACTCTTAATTTCAAATTTTAATTGAACTCAAATTCCACCATCTGCCACAGCTGGATTCAAACACTGTTCCCAGAACATTACCTGGGTCACTGGATAAACAGTCCTGTGATAATACCACTAGGAAGGCAGTCACTTTCCCTAACACTTACAGGAAGTGTACACCATCCACAAGAGAGGTAGTCCATTACTAGCAGTTTTCCCATAGCACGGCACACAGTTTGGAAAAGAAAAGTGCTTTTTGTTCACTTCATTATTCCCAGGGCAAACCTTGCATTCTGAATGCAGTTCTGTTCATTGCATCTTAAAGATCACTGGCAGCCCATTAATAATGTCTTTACTCCAACACATTGTAAACGGTGAAGGTTAGTGAGGTTACAAATGAGGAAATATATCATTACAAACAAACAAGCTACACTACAAGTGATTAAAGTACTGAGTATATTTCTAGCTGCAGTGCTCCTATCACCAACTGTGTATGCAATAGGCTGAATTCCACATGGATAGTGATAGTCCTTTGCATGAGACTACCAAGGACTACGCTGCCTCAACCATTCCTGTAAGTCCCAAAGGAGGTCAAGGTGAGGGTGATAGGCCAGAGTT
Organism: Chiloscyllium punctatum; assembly: GCF_047496795.1. Lineage (NCBI taxonomy): Eukaryota > Metazoa > Chordata > Chondrichthyes > Orectolobiformes > Hemiscylliidae > Chiloscyllium > Chiloscyllium punctatum. The sequence goes on along the minus strand of NC_092775.1, from coordinate 45,128,497 downwards.
GGGGTGGGGGCGGAGAGGTCAGGAAGAAGATTGCAGGTTAGGAAGGCGGTGCTGAGTTCAAGGGATTTGACTGAGACAAGGTGGGGGGAGGGGAAATGAGGAAACTGGAGAAATCTGAGTTCATCCCTTGTGGTTGGAGGGTTCCTAGGCGGAAGATGAGGCGCTCTTCCTCCAGCCGTCGTGTTGCTATGGTCTGGCAATGGAGGAGTCCATAGACCTGCATGTCCTTGGTGGGGTGGGAGGGGGAGTTGAAGTGTTGAGCCACGGGGTGGTTGGGTTGGTTGGTCCGGGTGTCCCAGAGGTGTTCTCTGAAACATTCTGTAAGTAGGCGGCCTGTGTCCCCAATATAGAGGAGGCCACACCAGGTGCAGCGGATGCAGTAAATGGTGTGTGGAGGTGCAGGTGAATTTGTGGCGGTTATGGAAGGATCCCTTGGGGCCTTGGAGGGAAATAAGGGGGGAGGTGTGGGCGCAAGTTTTGCATTTCTTGCGGTTGTAGGGGAAGGTACTGGGACTGGAGGTTGGGTTGGTGGGGGGTGTGGACCTGATGAGGGAGTCACGGAGGGAGTGGTCTTTTCGGAATGCTGATAGGGGAGGGGAGGGAAATATATCCCTGATCGTGGGGTCCATTTGGAAGTGGCGGAAATGACGATGGATGATATGATGTATATGGAAGTTGGTGGGGTGGAAGGTGAGGACCAGTGGGGTTCTGTCCTGGTGGCGATTGGAGGGGCGGGGCTCAAGGGCAGAGGAGCGGGAAGTGGAAGAGAGGCAGTGGAGAGCATCGTCGATCACATCTGGAGGGAAATTGCAGTCTTTGAAGAAGGAGGCCATCTGGGTTGTACGGTGTTGGAACTGGTCCTCCTGGGAGCAGATGCGGCAGAGACGAAGGAATTGGGAATATGGGATGGCGTTTTTACAGGGGGGGCAGGGTGGGAGGAGGTGTAGTCTTGGTAGCTTAGGGAGTCGGTCAATCTATAGTAAATGTCCGTGTTGATTCAGTTGCCCGAGATAGAAATGAAAAGGTCTAGGAAGGGGAGGGAGGAGTTTGAGACGGTCCAGGTAAATTTGAGGTTAGGGTGGAAGGTGTTGGTAAAGTGGATGAACTGTTCAACCTCCTCGTGGGAGCACAAGGCAGCGCCAATACAGTCATCAATGTAGTGGAGGAAAAGGTGGAGGGTGGTGCCAGTGTAGCTGCGGAAGATGGACTGTTCTACATATCCTATAAAGAGGCAGGCATAGCTGGGGCCCATGCAGGTGCCAATGGCTACTCCTTTGGTTTGGAGGCAGTGGGAGGATTGGAAAGAGGTGTTCAGAGTGAGGACCAGTTCAGTCAGTTGAAGGAGGGTGTCAGTGGAAGGGTACTGGTTGGGTCGGCGGGAAAGGAAGAAGCGGAGGGCTTTGAGTCCTTCGTGATGGGGGATGGAGATGTACAGGGACTGGATGTCCATGGTGAAGATAGGGCGTTGGTGACCGGGAAAGCGAAAATCATGGAGGAGGTGGAGGGCATGGGTGGTGTGCCGAATGTAGGTGGGGAGTTCTTGGACTAAGGGGGACAGGACCGTGTCGCGGTATGCAGAGATGAGTTCGGTGGGGCAGGAGCAGGCTGAGACAATGGGTCGGCCGGGGCAGTCAGGTTTGTGGATTTTGGGCAGGAGGTAGAAACGGGTGGTGCGGGGTTGTGGGACTATGAGGTTGGAGGCGGTGGATGGGAGATCCCCTGAGGTGATGAGGTTATGGATGGTCTGGGAGATGATGGTTTGGTGGTGGGAGGCGGGGTCATGGTCAAGGGAGCAGTAGGAGGAGGTGTCCGCGAGCTGGCGTGTAAAGGTCGGTGCGCCAAACTACTACCGCACCTCCCTTGTCTGCCGGTATGATAGTGATGTTACGGTTGGAACGGAGGGAGTGGAGGGTTGCACGTTAATGGAGTCATGAAGGTCATGATGTTGCATCATGCACCATTATCTATCTACCTGTCTGACATTTTAAGTTAACCTGATGCTCCCTTTCTGCAGTTACACAGAATGTCTCATCTATTGACTTGACCAAACCATCCCGTTGTATGGTCTGTGGTGATTCATTAAGACTTTAGCTATTATCCTACCAGTGGGTATTTGTACCCATTTACAGTGCTTCCTCCTTGTGTGCAAAATGATTCAGTTTTTTTACAGTGAGAACAATACTTTCCCCGTTCCGGACATGCCTTCTCTTTTGTATTTCCATCCTGCCCTTTCTCAGTGATTGTTCTTCCTATTGTGCCAGTCGCAGGTATTCACCGATTAAAATAGTTCTATGTTGTCAGATTAAAGTAATCTAAATTTGTTTTGAGTGATATTTGTAATTGAAGCATTGTTTATTTACAATTCTTCTGAATGCATCAATTTCATTCATTTACATTAGGTGGTTTAGCAAATGTGTCAAAATAAAAATCGAGGCATTTCAGATGAACACCCTAATATATTTCCTCTTAAGATCTGAACTAGTTTGCCCTGAAAGATTGATTAAAATCATTACCTTCACAAAAACATAGACAAATGAATCGTCACTTAAACTAATAGCATCTTGTCAAGTTTATCCTATCATTCCGAACACACCCACTTGTAATTCCTGTTTAAATAAATTTCCCTCAACAAGCTGTCCATGAGAGAATATCCTATTTTAAAAGGTGGTTCCTTTGAATGATATGTCATTCTATATTGCTGAATATTATGAAGACATAATCTTGCCATCCTTCCTGATTGCTGTAGCATCCCTCCCATGCATTCGTGACAACTTTTGTCATGCAAGAACAAATAGAGCAGAAGAAAGGGAAGACAATCATTAATGGAAGGAGAAAATGGACAAGACTCAACTTCTTGACTCAACTTTGAACTTAATTTTAGTTCATAACCTCTGTCTGCATTTTATTTTAATTTTTTGTGCCATTTATTCATTTTACTTGTTTCTTTCTTTGATTTCTTCATTTTGCAATACACACTTCATTTGGAAATATTGACAAAGGAATTCTGACAGTAAAATAGTCATTTTTCCAGTGTGAATGGGAGTTGTACAAGAGACCTTATGGAATTCCTGGTAGGCAGAATCCAAAGGAATTGCCCCGGATAATTAAGATTCTGTTAGGCAATTCTTTTATGCATGGAACTCTCCAAAAGTATCAATTTTAACTGGCAAATTTGAAGGTGTCCACTGAAATTAAGTAAATTGTTGTCAAGGGATCATAGGCTCCAACTTGGATATTCTGAACTGACCCATAGCCAGAGAAATCAGGCCTTACAGAAAACTGCCCAATCTAAATTAAACAGCAGCCAGCAAATATTGGCTACACTGTAAAGTCAAAGAGGTCACAAGGTTCATGTGGAACCAGTTACAAACAGCCCGAGGGTTGTGTATTGAATAAGCATTGATCAGACTTTCTGTCACCTTGACTTCCAGCCGATGCCTGAGGATGTGCACTTTACACCTTCCCAGCATGATGAAAGTGAGGACTGCTGATGCTAGAGATCAGAGTCAAGAGTGTGGTGCTGGAAAAGCACAGCAGGTCAGGCACCATCTGAGGAGTAGGAGAATCAACATTTTGGACAGAAATGAAGGATGGCAACAGTGAAGGATATTGGTGCGACCCCATTGGACATTTTGAACTCTGCTCATGATCGCATTGTCCAAAGGCTGCAGAATAATCAGGAAAGTCTGGGGTGAGGCGGATGAAAAACAGACACCTGGAAACCACTCCCTCAATGAAGACTCACAGCAAAACCCATGGCAGAAGATTTTGCAACGACCCAACAGAAGATCCACCCTGAACTGTGAGACCCACCTTTGTGGAAGTGAGCCAGCCCTACATCAGAGAAGAAGGAGATTCCAATAGCCTCACAAAAAAGGGATTATTGTACATAATATCCTTTTATCTGATGCATAGAACTAGATAGAAAGTAAACATTGTGGGAATTTGAGAAGTGCTTAGAAAAGTATAAATAATAGATATTTTTGCTAATAAAATAGAGTTGAACTACAAATAGAATTCTGTGTTCCTGTGCCTGCCTCATTGACGAGGTCCTGGCTGAAGTGTTTGTAACACATAAACTGGCCAACCCACCAACCTCCAACATCCATCCTGAGCCTGACACAAGAGTGTAGCTGCCCCAGCATTCAAATAGGTAAAAAAAAATTAGATTAGATTCCCTACTGTGTGGAAACAGGCCCTTCAGCCCAACCAGTCCACACCGACCCTCTGAAGAGTAACCCACCCAGACCCATTTCCCTCTGAATGATGCAACCAACACTATGGGCAATTTAGCATGGCCAATTCACCTAACCTGCACATCTTTGTGAGTGGGACGAAACCGAAGCACCCAGAGGAAACCCGCTCAGAGACGGAGAGAATATGCAAACTCCACGTAGATGTTGCCCAAGGCTGGAATCGAATCTGGGACCGTGAGGCAGCAGTGCTAACCACTGAGCCACCGTGCCACCCTAGATGAATGTTTCTGACTAGTGTTTTGGCCATAAAGCAAGTACTTGCAACGTGAGGAGGACAAACAGCTAGAGTTCAGAGCTAGGACAGTCCAGGGTGCTAGAGTACGGTCTTACCCTAAGAGATAGTGAAGAGGGTCAGGGACCCTACGAGAGAGAGAAAAAAATAAATTGTAAGGAAACAAAAAGAGAAGTGGCACAGTTCCCAGAGTGGGGGGGGGGGTGATACTAAGAAAGTATCTAAATGAGAATTGGCACAGGTATGTCGACCATTGCAGTGAGGAAATATCCATTCTTGGGCCCATTGGACAGAAATGATGGGAGACAACAGGTAAGGCTGAAGGGAAGAATGCTTTAAACCTCAGCGAGATCGTAGTGAAAGGCAGCTGCATGTTGCAGCTGAGAGATAGAGAACGGGAGAAGCGGAAGCTCAGTAAGCTGGAGGAAGTGAAGTAGGAACTGGAGAAAGTAAGAGTCAAAGCAGCAAGAGCAGGGAGATGGGTGAAAGTAGTACACTTGGGAAAATTTTCAGGCCCTATGCAATAGAGCATGCTGGGAGGCACAGCACATGGTCAGTGATCAGCACACAGCCCAAATAACCACAGAGGAGCTGACTGAGAAATGCAAATCCTACAGGTTACACTCAGAGTCCTGCATATGACAGGCAAAGAAACCGCAACCTGCACTGTGACTATTGAAATACTAGCCCGAGATTGAAAAATTAAAGTCTCAACTTTGTGCGAAAAGGAGTTGATATGTGCATTTGGGACAATAGAATCAGATGGGAATAGCAATTATGGGATAGACGGGGAAGAAATGGAAGAAGAAGCCTGTAGGTACACTGAGAGTGGTGTTTTCCAGATGGAGTAGATCCTTTAGTATCCTCAGGATCTGACCCTACCCCATTGAACCCACGGACTGCAACCTGTCAAGATGGCCAGAACAATTATCTAATTACTTGTACAATCCCATTTATGATGGTGCAATTGGCAGAGACAGCAAGAAAGATTCCACTGTTTGCATCCACAGTTGATGTTTTTTGACAGGTCCCACCAGCACACGGTTCTCCACAGGCTTGATGATGTCAAGGAGGTAAAGTTAATGTTAATGTGCCTGAGCCCCATCATCCATTCTGCCTTTCCCAATCCTCAGAATGTAGGAGGAGGGGAGTTGTAGACCACAAATACAATATTTTACCCCTGTAGGATACAGTAGGGGAGGCCCTGTGGAGGGGTTAAATAAATTTAGACAGTGAAAGACTGAGCACCCAATTGCGTTTGCCAGGCACCTTTGCACACAGTTCATAGGAGTCCTCGGTAATCTAGATCATACTATGTTGAAAATTCCGATCCCACAAACAACAGCCACACAGAAGAATGAGGGTTAAAGAGGATGGCCTGGGCTTGAGAGAAAGAGATTCATGAATCAGACCATCCCAAATCGAACAAGGGAAGAAATCAACCCAGTGAAAGCCCCCGAAGCTGGGTCCCAAGTACATGAATAAATGGGGCGGTAGAAATACAGTTAATGTCAGAGTCATAGAATCCTGACAGTGTGGAAACAGGCCCTTCAGCCCAACAAGTCCACACTGACCCTTTGAAGAGAAACCCACCCAGACCCATTCCCCAACCCTACTTCTCTACATTTACCACTGATTAATGCACCTAATCTATACATCCTTGAACACGATGGACAATTTAGCTTGGCCAATTCACCTGAACCTGCACATCTTTGGACTGTGAGAAGAAACCCACGCAGACACAGGGAGAATGTGCAAACTCCACGCAGACTGTTGCCCGAGGCTGGGTCCCCAGTGCTGTGAAGCGGCAGTGCTAACCACTGAGCCACCATGTTGCTCCACCTACATGTGGTCGTCCCACAATGAGAAATAGGGTTCAGTAGCAGGGAGGCCCAAGGCAGTGGCAGCTGAGGGAAATGCTATAATTCACTTTGCAGAGATCTGCAGGGTACCAAGGCAGTTCACACTGTCACATGCTCAAGATCCCAGTTCATGCTGCTGGAAGCAGCTGTTAATTTGGTGGGGGGAGATCACACTGCCAAATTTACTAGAGGAAATCCCATTGACTAATGCCCTGTGCCCCCAGTTGGATCCACTCTCCAAAGCGTGACAGTCAAGCTTCTTCTCAGTGGGGATGCAGTGCCAATGAGCCAGTGTGGGATGGCCTTGGTAGACAGCAAGGTGGAAAGCTGCCCCATTGAGTTTTTATGGGACACTGGCTGTCCAGAATGATACTTAACACATGACGAACCCATAGGAAATTCTTTTGGCAGATTTACTGGATATCTACAGGAAGAGGAGGAGACAGAACCTATCGAACCATAGACTGCCATCACCCAGCAGTGTTGGTTAATCTTTACATAGAGGCTGAGCACATTCCAGGTTTGGACTGAACACTCAGTAAGTTTTCAGGTTTTTGTTTTACTTTTCTTCTCTTCCTTGTTTAGTCCTGTGTGGGCTTTCAGATTAGCGGGATATGCTGATAGGGCAGTTGCATGTTTCTCCTGCAGAGTATGGCAGGTGAGAGACATGACAACCGAGTTAGGAACTGGAACTAGAGCTGGATGAACTGCGGATCATCCGGGAGGCTGAGGGAGAAATTGAGAGGATGTACAGGGAGATGGTCACTCCTCAGACACAGGATAAGGACAGGTGGGTTACAGTCAGGAGGAGGAAAGGGAACCAACAGATAGAGCAGGGATCCCCTGTGGCTGTTCCTCTCAGCAACAAGTTACCGTTTTGGATACTGCTATTGGGGATGGCCTACCACGGGAAAGCTATAGCTGTCAGGTCTCTGGCACTGAGCCTGGCACTGTGGCTCAGAAGGGAAGGGGGGAAAATAGAAAAGCGCCAGTGGTAGGGGACTCAATAGTTAGGCGGATTGACAGGAGATTTTGTGGTCAAGAAGGGGACTCCTGGAAGGTATGTTGCCTCCCCTGTGCCAGGATCCGGGATATCGCCGATCGGGTTTACAGGATTCTGAAGAGGGAGGTGAACAGCCAGAAATTGTGGTACATATTGGCACCAATGGTATAGCCAGGAAAGGGATTGAGGATCTGAAAAGTGACTACAGAGAAGCTAGGTTGGAAGCTGAAGAGCAGAATGAGTAGAGTAGTGATCTCAGGTTTGCTACCGGTGCTACGAGATAGTGAGGTGAGGAACAGGCAGCGAGTGCAGCTTTACATGTGGCTGCGCAGCTGCTGCAGGAGGGAGGGCTTCAGATATTTAGACCATTGGGATGCCTTCTGGGGCAGGTGGGACCTGTACATGAAGGACAGGTTGCAACTGAATTGGAGGGGCACAAATATGGAAGATTTGTTCGTGTGGTTTGGGAGGATTTAAACTAGTTTGGCAGGAGGGTGGGAACCAGAGCTACACAGCTGAGGTGGGGGGGGGGGGTAGTTAGATCTGGGGAAGTGATAGGATGTAGTGAATCTATCGGGAAGAATTTTCATGTGATTAAACAAAGAGATTGGTTAAAGTGTGTCTGCTTTCACTCAAGGAGTGTCAGAAATAAGAGTGATGAACTTAAGAGCATGGATCAGTACTTGGGAGTATGATGTTGTAGTCATAACGGAGACATGGGTTTCACAGGGGCAAGAATGGTTGCTAGATATTCCAGGGTTTAGAACGTTTGCAAAGAACAGGGAGGGTGGATAAAAGGAGGAGGGGATGTAGCATTGCTAATCAGAGAGTGCATCACAGCTGCAGAAACGAAGGTTGTTGAGGAAGGTTTGTCTACTGAGTCATGGGTGGAAGTTAGGAACAGCAAGGGAACAGCCACCTCACTGGCAGTTTTCTACAGACCACCTAAAATAGCAGTAGGGAGATTGAAGAACTCATAGGCCGGCAGATTTTGGAAAAATGCTGATGTAGCAGGGTTGTTGTTATGGGTGACTTCAACTTTCCCAGTATTGACTGGAACCTCATAGTGCAGATGGTTTGGATGGAGCAGTTTTTGTCAGGTGTGTTCAGGAAGGTTTCCTTACTCGGTATGTAGACAGGCCGACGAGGGGAGAGGCCATTTTGGATTTGGTGTTCAGCAATGAGCCAGGACAAGTGTCAGATCTCACAGTGGGAGAACACTTTGGCGGTAGTGACCACAACTGCCTTACATTTACCATAGCCATGGAGAGGGAAAGGAGCAGTTATCAAGGGAAGGTATTTAATTGGGGAAAAGGAAATTATGACGCTATCAGGCAGGAGTTGGGAAGCACAGATTGGGAGCAATTATTCCACAGAAAGGGCACAACAGACATGTAGAGACTGTTTAAGGAGCAGTTGTTGCGAGTGATGCACAAATTTGTTCCTCTGAGACAGGCAAGAAGTGGTAAGGTTAAGGAGCCTTGGATGACAAAAACAGAGGAGCTTCTCGTCAAAAAGAAGAAGGCAGCTTACCTAAAGTGGAGGAAGCAAGAATCTAGCACAGTTTTAGAGGATTACAGGCTTACTAGAAAGGAGCTCAGAAATGGACTGAGGAGAGCCAGGAGGGGGCACGAAAAAGGCTTGGCAAGAAGGATTAGGGAGAACCAAAGACATTTTACTCACACGTGAGGAATAAGAAAATGATCAGGGAGAAGGGAGGGCCGATCAGGGATAGCATAGGGAACTTGTGCGTGGAGTCTGAGCAGATAGGGGAAGCCCTAAGTGAGTTTTTTGCTTCAGTTTTCACTGAGGAAAGGGACCTTGTTGTGAATGAGAACTCTGAGGAGTTGGGAAACAGGTTTGAACAGATCAGATTGATGAAGTTGATGTACTGGAAATTTTGGCAAACATTAAGATTGATAAGTCCCCAGGGCCAGACCAGATTTATCCTAGGCTGCTCCAGGATGCGAGAAAGGAGGTTGCTAAGCCGCTGGTGAAGATCTTTACTTCCTCTCTCTTCACAGGAGTCATACCAGAGGATTGGAGGGAGGCAAATGTTGTTCCTCTTTTCAAAAAGGGTAATTGGAAAATCCCCTGGCAATTACAGACCAGTCAGTCTTATGTCTGTGGTCAGCAAGGTTTTGGAAATAATTTGGAGGGATAGGATTTATGACTATTTGGAAAAGCATAGTGTGATTAAAGGCAGTCAGCATGGCTTTGTGAGGGGCAGATTATGCCTCACAAATCTTATTGAGTTCTTTGAGGAGGTGACGAGACAGGTTGATGAAGGTCAAGCAGTGAATGTGATGTATATGGACTTCAGTAAGGCATTTGATAAGGTTCCCCATGGTAGACTCATTCATAAAGTCAAGAGGTATGGGATAAAGGGAGATTTGGCTGTGGAGGTCAGTGGAGAGTGGTGTCCTGCAGGGCTCTGTTCTTGGGCCTCTGCTCTTTGTAGTTTTTATAAATGACTTGGAGGGGTGGGTTAGTAAATTTGCTGACGACACAAAGGTTGGAGGTGCCTTTGATAGTATTGAGGGCTATTGCAGGCTGCAGTGCGACATAGACAGGATGCAGAGCTGGGCTGAGAAATAGCAAATGGAGTTCAACCTGGATAAATGCGAAGTGATGCATTTTGGAAGGTTGAACTTGAATGCTGAATATAGGATTAAAGACAGGATTCTTGGCAATGTGGAGGAACTGCAGGATCTTGGTGTTCAAGTGCATAGATCCCTCAAAGTTGCCACCCAAGTGAATAGGGTTGTTAAGAAAGCATATGGTATTTTGGTTTTCATTAACAGGGCGATCGAGTTTAAGAGTTGCCGGGTTTTGCTACAGCTCTACAAGACCCTGGTGAGACCACACTTGGAATATCGTGTCCAGTTCTGGTTACCCTATTATCTGAAAGATATGGAGGCTTTGGAGAGGGTGCAAAGAAGGTTTACCAGGATGCTAGCTGGACTGGAGGGCTTGACTTATGAAGAGAGGTTGACTAAGCTCAAACTTTTCTCACTGGAGAGAAGGAGGAAGAGAGGTGATCTGATCGACGTGTACAAGGTAATCAGAGGCATGGATAGAGTCAAAAGCCAGAGACTTTTCCCCAGGGCAGGATTGACTGGTACAAGGGGTCATGGCTTTAAGATATTAAGAGGATATTAAGATATAGTGGAGGCATCAGATGTAGGTTCTTTACGCAGAGTTGTGAATGCATGGAATGTGTTGCCAGCGATGGTGGTGGAAGCAGAGTCATTAGGGACATTTAAGTGACTGCTGGACATGCACATGGACAGCCGTGAATTGAAGGGTGCGTAGGTTAGGTTATTTTATTTTAGATTAGGAATAATCCTTGGCACAACATCGTGGGCTGAAGGGCCTGTTCTGTGCTGTACTTTTTTATGTTCTATGTCCTATGTTATGAGGAAATATAATTTATCTTATTGAATTTGGCGCATGCCTGAGCTCAATGAGGACCAAGTAAAGACTTGTGGCAGAAGACTGTGTGGCAACCCAAGAGAAGATCTGCTCTGACCTTCAAGACTCACCTCCATGGAAGACAGCCAGCCCTAGATCAGAGAGGAAGGAGATTCAAATGGTGCAGATAAACAAATGGATCATCATAGGTAATATCCTTTCTCAGGCAGATACAGCTGGATAAATATTGTGGAAATTTGGAAAATGGAAACAAGGTGTTTTTAATAAGGAATATTTTGTAAATAAAATTGAATTAAACTGCAAACTGAATTTTCTGTACCTTGTCCTCTTTCTGACAAGAGTGCTTGGGTAAAGTGTTTTATTTACATCAACAGGTTAAAGGGTCCAAAGCATGGACATCAAAATAATTACTCAAGAAAAGATAGACGATTACTCAAGAAAAGATAGTCTAACTCTTGAGTAACTAATTGATCCCCAGCTTGCCTCACATATTTCCGCTGCACCTTCCCCAGTTCCCCAGACACTGTACACCCGATCTAACACATCCTGTCCTCACAAGGATTCATTACCAAATACAACATCACATAGGACCTGTCCTCTCTGTTCAATGTTACTGGTTCAACTCCACCTCCCCCACTGCCTTACGTGACTATCCATGCTCTTTTTTAGATTAGATTAGATTACTTTACAGTGTGGAAACAGGCCCTTCGGCCCAACAAGTCCACACCGCCCCGCCGAAGCGTAACCCACCCATACCCCTACATCTACATTTACCCCTTACCTAACACTATGGGCAATTTAGCATGGCCAATTCACCTGGCCTGCACATCTTTGGACTGTGGGAGGAAACCGGAGCACCCGGAGGAAACCCACGCAGACACGGGGAGAACGTGCAAACTCCACACAGTCAGTCGCCTGAGGCGGGAATTGAACCCGGGTCTCAGGCGCTGTGAGGCAGCAGTGCTAACCACTGTGCCACCGTGCCGCCCACTATTGACTCAACATCCCCTTCTCCACCCTCATCCCAGATCTGATGCAACACTCATCCACCCATCAAAGCACCACGCTCCCCCCACCACCGCCCCCAATCCCTTACCCTATTGTCAATTCATTCACTCCTAATCCAGATCTGACACTCCTGGCACCATCACATAGGAATCCCCATCAGATTCTCACTCACCCCAGGACCAATACGCCCATCACCCAGATGGTCCCTACATTTCTCGCCCACCTCAACCTACCATAAACAGTCCATATATCTGCCATCTCCCCCTTGCCACATTGTGACTTGCCATCCTGCCCACCTGGCACTGCACCCTGACTACCTCACCTCACCCCCGACCCTTCCTGGCACCCTAACAATACACTCACTGAGGTAATTACCATTTGATAACAGCAGTCAAAATGGCTGTCCATGATTCTGGACTGTTGAATTTCAGAATACAGCAGCTGACAGCTATGTAAAAGGGGACATGGTTTGGTTCCCCTTCACAGTTCTGCAATATAAAGGACCTGTGAGAATGGAAGCTAGGCTTGGCACTTCTGAAGGCACTCTGATCAGATTCTCCTATAAGAAATGCGGAGCTCCTTTACTGCGTAAAAAAAGAGGCAGACAGATGAACTATGTGGGATTCCTACTCTTCAGAAAATTCAACACATTGTTTCTTTCTTTGCTCATTACAACTACAATTTACATTTGTATCATGAAACCTTTTGGTCATCCTGCAACATCGCATTGCCGAAATTCTTCTTCACTCTTAACATACCTTCATTTGCTTAAAATCTAATTTATTTCTATCTTTCTCCAGATCTGATGAGTATCATCAACTGAAATGTTCACTTTTGATCCTCTCCTTGATGCTGAGTTTATTTCAGTTTTGTCAAACTTGCAGTTTTTTTTGTTTCATTTTGTTCTAATATAAGCAAAATAATCAATCAGATAGTAGTAAAGTTAGTAAAAGCTAATGTGTTGATGCAACAATTGTTATCTTAAAGTAAAAATAAATGTCTTTGCACAGGTACTAAATTCAGTTGGTACTGCATGCAAGTTCAGTTCAGACAAGAACAGAGCTCAGCCTTCCTGCTAACTCTACAGTCAAGCAATCAGATTTAATTGACACCTCACACCGCAGCTAAATTACAAGCAATTTTGCAATGTAATGCAAGGTGTCATGAATAATGAGGCACAATGATTTGGTGAATTAAAAATGCCCATTCAAAATACAACAGTTTTGATTATAAACATTAATTCCTATTGCAGACTCTATTTATATAGCTCATCATAATCCCAAGGCACCGAAGCAACACACAACAAAATTGTTACAATTCAAATGCAATTACTGTTGTTACTGGCCAAGATTTCCTTAGCAATAATGCTTACGTTAATAGTTAAACCATATTAACACATCAAAACAGAATAAATTAAATACACTGTCCATTTCATATGTCAAAATTTAGAGGTGTTAGCACAATGAATGTTATACCCGTATTTACATAAACCAGTGAGATTAATTTTGACTTTGGCCTAATATAGACAATATATAATCAATTCTGTGTCTGCAACACCTAGTCAGAGCCAGTTTTCCACAGTCTCACTTAAACTGAATTTGCAAGATGTGGGCATCACATGGATACCCTTTCGCAGAATACCCACTTCAACATGGCCACATGTTGAAGTTTTTGGGAAACATCCAAAATGGGAAGATCAAGAATGGAAAAATGTTGGGTAACTGCTGGTTTGTAGGCCCTATCTATTTTCCTAAGCTGCACAAATGCAAATTCCACCTTTTTACTTCTATTTAATATCAGAAGTGTTATCACACAAAACTGAATGGCATTTTTGCCCACTACCAAATCACCCATGCTTCTAATTAATCAAATTACAACGGGCACCCATTTAAGGCATGCCTGGAATTTAAATCATGTGGATTTTGAGCATATCAAAAGAATATCTGATGTATCATCTGATTTTCCTCCATCAGTTACTCAGTTTTCAAATGAGAAATAGGCAAATAGCAATTAAAAATCTCAACATGTTTTCATTGTGGTTTAATCTAAAATACAATTTTTCTAACAAAATTAACAGTCTGCAGAGGAAAGTAACTACTATCTAAGACGTCTTTGTTCTTTTTCTATGAATTGCAATAGCACTTCACTCATTACTTCCACGTTAGTTTGAACCAAGTGACTATATTACCATCTGAATCCAATTTGTGACATTTCCATGGGGAATATGAAGTGATTTATTGCAATTTTAATTGGTTAAAAAGTAATATAAATGAACATTGGCACTCATAGTTTTAATTTATTAAATCCAGATTTGTAGTGGGGTGGTGAGAGGAAGAAAATATTGTGCTGAAAATAATAGGCTGGGAATGCTATCAAGCTCTGTGAAAAGCTGGAAGATGAACAATTAAGTACAAGTTATTGAATAATAACATACAAATGCCACTTGTACAATGTGCTTTTGTTCTTATAATGCAGAATTATCTTTTTCTCAAATGGAAAGGTAATTCAACAGGAAAATTTCTCTTTGAGAGATTAAATTTGTTGTTTTATTAAAACGAATCTAATTCAAAAGTAATTAGTGCTAAACGGGTTCATATGTTTGTGACAAACAGTTTGTCTTAACTGTATTTTAACTTCTTTCGCTTGGTCTCATCTGTTTCAGAGATTGTTAGACAAGATGAAGATCCATCAAATTCATCAATGTTCATTCGTTGATGTAAACCTCTGTGGCTCCCACACAACAACTGCATGCACACAAAGCAGAGAAAAAACATGGAGGTTAATCTTATAATATTATCCTAGAAACATTTACTATTTCCTCAATATAAACATATAAGTTGGTTTGTTATCAGTATCTAGTATGATTTGTTCCTCTTCTCTTCGTGTTGGTTGCATAGCAGAATGTGTTGCCTTTACGCCACCATTAATCTGGATAGAAACATATGAAGTAATTCCTTTACTCGGTTTCACATGGTATTCATTTCTTGGTAAGAACCCTGTCAGCACTGTCAGCATTTCATTCTCATATCCAAACTTTCTGACCTGGTAGTAAACCAGAGAGGAACCCGAGGCACTACAGAGGTAGTGCCTCCCACCCGCCTTCCTCCTCTAATCTAATAATAAGACCCATTGTGGTAAGTAGGTAAGTGCTGCATTTTGCTTCTTCTATTGTTTAGACCCAGTTTTTTTTTAAAGGTTACTTTTAGAGGGATGGCAGTGAAGGCAGTGCAATGTTCCTCTTGCAACATGTTTGAGGTGAGGGATGCCATGGTCGTCCCTGCTGATTACACTTGCAGGAAGTGCACCCATCTGCAGCTCTTCCAAGACCGTGTTAGGGAACTGGAGCTGGAGTTGGATGAACTTAGGATCATTTGGGAGGCAGAGGGGATCATAGATCGGAGCTTTAGGGAAGTAGTAACTCCAAAGATTGCAGACAGATGGGTGACAGTGAGGGGGACTGGGAGGCAGCAGCCAGTGCAGGGACCCCCTGCGGCCGTTCCCCTCAAGAACAAGTATACCATTTTGGATACTTGTGGGGGGGATGACTTACCAGGGGTAAGCAATGGGGTTCAGGCCTCTGGCACGGAGCCCGTCCCCGTTGCTCAGAAGGGAAGGGTGGAGAAGAGCAGAGCAATAGTAATTGGGGACTCGATAGTTCGGGGCACAGATAGGCGGTTTTGTGGGGGCGAGAGAGACTCACGTTTGGTATGTTGCCTCCCAGGTGCAAGGGTACGTGATGTCTCTGATCGTGTTTTCCGGATCCTTAAGGGGGAGGGGGAGCAGCCCGAAGTTGTGGTCCACATTGGCACCAACGACATAGGTAGGAGGAGGGCTGAGGATATTAGGCAGGCTTTCAGGGAGCTAGGTTGGAAGCTCAGAGTTAGAACAAACAGAGTTGTTGTCTCTGATTTGTTACCCGTGCCACGTAATAGAGAGTCGAGGAATAGGGAGAGAGAACAGTTAAATGCGTGGCTACAGGGATGGTGCAGGAGGGAGGGATTCCGGTATCTGGATAACTGGGGTTCTTTCTGGGGAAGGTGGGACCTCTATAAACAGGATGGTCTACACCTGAACCTGAGGGGCACCAGTATCCTTGGGGGGAAGTTTGCTAGTGCTCTTGGGGGTGGGGGGGGGGGTTAAACTAACTCTGCAGGGGCATGGGAACCTGGACTGTAGCTTTAGGGTGCAGGACCTGGAGTGCAGAGAGGTTAGGAACATGGCATCAATCTCAAAGGAGGGTGCCTGTAAACAGGAAAATGGCTTGAAGTGTGTATACTTCAATGCAAGAAGTATACAAAATAAGGTAGGTGAACTTGCAGCGTGGGTTGGTATCTGGGATTTCGATGTTGTGGCTATTACAGAGACATGGGTAGAACAGGAACAGAAATGGCTGTTGCAGGTTCCTGGGTTTAAATATTTTAGTAGGGTCAGAGGTGGGGGTAAAAGAGGGGGAGGTGTGGCAGTGTTTGTCAAGGATAGTATTACAGCGGTGGAAAGGACGATGGATGAAGACTCGCCATCTGAGGTAGTTTGGGCTGAGGTTAGGAATAGGAAAGGTGAGGTCACCCTGTTAGGAGTTTTCTACAGGCCTCCTAATAGTCCTAGAAACGTAGAAGAAAGGATTGCGAGGATGATTCAGGAGAAGAGTGAAAGTAAAAGGGTGGTTGTTATGGGGGACTTTAACTTTCCTGATATTGATTGGGAAAGCTATAGCTCGAGTTCGTTAGATGGGTCGGTGTTTGTGCAATGTGTGCAGGAGGGTTTCCTGACACAATATGTAGACAGGCCAACAAGAGGTGAGGCCATACTGGATTTGGTTCTGGGTAACGAACCAGGCCAGGTGTTAGAATTAGAGGTAGGTGAGCACTTTGGGGACAGTGACCACAATTCGGTGACTTTTACTCTCGTGATGGAGAGGGATAAGTGTGCACTGCAGGGCAAGAGTTATAGCTGGGGGCAGGGAAATTATGATGTGGTGAGGCATGACTTAGGATGCGTGGCTTGGAAAAGTAGGCTTCAAGGCAAGGGCGTAATTGATATGTGGAGCTTGTTCAAGGAGCAACTATTGAGTGTCCTAGATAAGTATGTACCTGTCAGACAGGGAGGAAAGGGTCGTGTGAGGGAGCCGTGGTTTAATAAGGAATTGGAATCCCTTATTAAATGGAAGAGGGCGGCCTATGTAAAGATGAGGCGTGAAGGTTCAATTGGGGCGATTGAGTGTTATAAGGTAGCCAGGAAGGTTCTGAAGAGAGAGCTAAGAGCAGCAAGGAGGGGACATGAAAAGTCCTTAGTTGGTAGGATTAGGGAAAACCCTAAGGCTTTCTATAGGTATGTTAGGAATAAAAGAATGACTAGGATAGGAATAGGTCCAGTCAAGGATAGTAGTGGGAAGTTGTGTGTGGAGGCTGAAGAGATTGGGGAGATACTGAATGAATACTTTTCGTCAGTATTCACTCAAGAACAGGACATTGTTGCCAATGTGAATACTGAGTCACAATTAATTAGAATGGACGGCTTTGAGGTATGTAGGGAAGGGGTGTTGGAAATTCTGGAAAGGGTGAAAATAGATAAGTCCCCTGGGCCTGATGGCATTTATCCTAGGATTCTCTGGGAAGCAAAGGAGGAGATTGCAGAGCCATTGGCCTTGATTTTTATGTCCTTGTTGTCTACAGGAATAGTGCCAGAAGACTGCAGGATAGCAAATGTGGTTCCCTTGTTCAAGAAGGGGAGTAGGGATAACCCGAGTAACTATAGGCCGGTGAGTCTCACTTCTGTTGTGGGCAAAGTCTTAGACAGAATTGTAAGGGATAGGATTTATGAACATCTGGATAGGAATAATGTGATCAGGGATAGTCAGCATGGTTTTGTGAAGGGCAGGTCGTGCCTCACAAACCTTATTGAATTCTTCGAGAAGGTGACTAAGGAGGTGGACGAGGGGAAAGCGGTAGATGTGGTGTATATGGATTTTAGTAAGGCATTTGATAAGGTTCCCCATGGTAGGCTACTGCAAAAAATACAGAGATATGGCATTGAGGGTGAGTTGGAGGTTTGGATTAGGAATTGGCTGGCTGGAAGAAGACAGAGGGTAGTAGTTGATGGTAAAGATTCATCTTGGAATGCAGTTATGAGCGGTGTTTCGCAAGGATCTGTTTTGGGACCATTGCTGTTTGTCATTTTTATAAATGACCTGGAGGAGGGGCTAGAAGGTTGGGTGAGCAAGTTTGCGGATGATACGAAAGTCGGTGGAGTTGTTGACAGTGAGGAAGGATGTGTCAGGTTACAGCGGGATATAGATAAGCTGCAGAGCTGGGCAGAAAGGTGGCAAATGGAGTTCAATGTAGGTAAGTGTGAGGTGATTCACTTTGGTAAGAGTAACAAAAAGATGGGGTACTGGGCTAATGGTCGGATACTTGGTAGTGTGGATGAGCAGAGGGATCTTGGTGTCCATGTACACAGATCTTTGAAAGTTGTCACCCAGGTAAATAGTGCAGTGAAGAAGGCATATGGTGTACTGGGCTTTATTGGAAGAGGAATTGAGTTCCGGAGTCCTGAGGTCATGTTGCAGTTGTATTAGACTCTGGTGCGGCCGCATCTGGAGTATTGTGTGCGGTTTTGGTCACCATACTATAGGAAGGATGTGGAGGCACTGGAACGGGTGCAGACGAGGTTTACCAGGATGTTGCCTGGTATAGTAGGAAGATCGTATGAGGAAAGGCTGAGGCACTTGGGGCTGTTTTCATTGGAGAAAAGAAGGTTTAGGGGTGACTTGATAGAGGTGTACAAGATGATTAGGGGTTTAGATAAGGTTGACCATGAGAACCTTTTTCCACATATGGAGTCAGCTATTACAAGGGGGCATAGCTTTAAATTAAGGTCTGGTAGGTATAGGACAGATGTTAGGGGTAGATTCTTTACTCAGCGAGTCGTGAGTTCATGGAATGCCCTGCCAGTAGCAGTGGTGGACTCTCCTTCTTTATGGGCATTTAAACGGGCATTGGATAGGCATATGGAGGATAGTGGGCTAGTGTAGGTTAGGTGGGCTTGGATCGGCGCAACATCGAGGGCCAAAGGGCCTATACTGCGCTGTATTCTTCTATGTTCTATGTTCTATAAAGTGGAAAAGATTTTTTTTCTCAATGTCTGTGGTTATAACACTTTGTTTATTTCTTTGGCTTTCTTTCATGCAATTTTATACAATCATGGTCTTCTGATACAAAGTTCTGTTGCAAGACTGTGTTTTGGATTATTGGCATTCATTCCATGTATAATTGTACTAACGAAAGATCATTGGTGAACAATCTTGTCCTGTAGTTAAGTAAAGCAAATGATATATCCTGATTTCATGTCATCAGCATTTTATAGTTTTCACAGCTCACACTGCACTTACTCAGTGGATAGAAAACTAGTTACATAGTGAAAACTGTGCTCTTTAATAGAGGCTTTTTATTAATGAACTGTGGATCATTATCCAGAATACCATTCATTAAATAAACAATTTTCAGAATTTCTATCACAACATCTGTTGTTGTGGAATGAAGTCTGCTACTATCCACCCTATGAGAAACAATCTACAATGGTGAGATGGATTTTCCCATGATAATTGAATAAATTTAGGCCTAATCTTTGCAACCGTCTAGCTGAAATGTTAATATCAAAGGTTCAGTAGGTAGTTGACTGTTGACAGTACAAGTTTCACATGCTACAAAATGCCTTCTCAGTCTGCTAAGATACCAAGTCACTATTTGTTTTGCTCTACTTTGCATTTTCTGATATCTCGATAACCACCACACAGTGTTTTGGGAATTATGTCTCTCAGAAGTCTTGTGATCACTGATCTATCATTGAAGACTAACAAGTCTGCTCACAATATTGTCTTATGACTTAGTTGCTTCGGTCTTAATCTGGGTATCCGTTTTGGCAGCATGACTTGATTCATATGCAATCTACATCGTTTCATTGTGTTGCTCAGATTTTTCTCTGAAACTGGCAAGTACTTCCTATGGTGGAAGAATATCTATCTGTATCACAGCAGTGTGACATCTTGTTGCCATTTGAAGAGTGTAATTCTTGACAGAGCTTCTGCAGTTGATTGGGTCTTTCCTGAGATATAAGCTGTTGTTGAGTAATTGTGCATGAAACATTAATTAATGACATTGTACTAACATTGAAATGTTGACAATTACTTTAGAAAATAGGAGAGTGACGACGGTCTTTTTGGTCTTTCTGGTTTTTGAATTGAAAGCTATTGAGATTATTAGAAAACTTTTCACAGACCCATGTCATGGCTAAAGATTATTTCTCAATTGTTTTGTAATGGGAATCTGTCTCTCTCAGAGGCCTAAAGGTGAAGTGAATGGGTTTGTTTTTCTCATCTTCTTGGATTTGTAAAAATACAGCACCTAATCCAAAGTGGATAGACATGCTGCCACAATCATTGGCAGTTTTGGGTCATAGGACACTAATACATTTAAGGAAAGAAGCATATCCTTGAGTTCTTTCAAATGCATTGTTTTGTTTCACAACCCAAAATCAATTGTCATTTTTTTAAGTAGGCCTTATAAGGGCTCACTGATAAATTTGATGGTAATTTCTTCACTTTGATGACCATACCAAGGGAATTTTGTTTATTACTAATATTTTGAGATTGTAGGAATTCTCAAATTGCTATGGATTTCTTTATATTCTGTTGCTGAATAAATGCAACAAACTGTTTAACGTGGTCTCACCAAATTCATTTTTCTCTTTCAGAATAGTCCAACTTGTTCTTCCTCAGTAGCATTACTGAAGATTCATATGGAGATTTCCCTCTTCTCTGCCTTCAAGGATATTGAAAATTCTGTGTTGGATCATTTTTGGTTTGAAAGAAACACCTTGGTCACCGGATTTGAAATATTAACTCTGCTTTCTCTCCACCGATGCTGCCAGATCTGCTGACTTTCTTCAGTGATTTTTATTTTGTTTCAGCCAGAATCCATGTTTTCCATCAAGCTTTGAAAAAGCCCTTGCTATGAAAAACTTAGAATTTAATTTTTCTAGTATCAGTAATTTGTGTGAACTTCTTTTATGTGAAGTATTGAGGGATCTTGGATCTAGGAATATCTTTCTGGTCCCATCTTTCTTTGAAACTATGTGATGGATCTATACCAACCTGTTTGGTGGTCTGTACAGTTTTATTCCATATCGTTCGATTCTCTCAAAGCCTGTTCTGAATGTGCCACAGCACTTTCTTGGAGAATCAAAAAAATACTGCATCTTTCCTAAGGATT
The DNA here is from genome assembly GCF_047496795.1 of Chiloscyllium punctatum. Taxonomy (NCBI): domain Eukaryota; kingdom Metazoa; phylum Chordata; class Chondrichthyes; order Orectolobiformes; family Hemiscylliidae; genus Chiloscyllium; species Chiloscyllium punctatum. The sequence goes on along the minus strand of NC_092775.1, from coordinate 45,107,435 downwards.
GCGAATTGTTAATGGAAAGACCAGACATTTAGATTCTGCAAAGCCTCTCTTTTCCTATGGAAGAAATAAAATACTAAAGCTCTCTTCTTAGGCATCATCTATCATTTGACCTATAAAATTGAATTGCATGCATTGTTTGAATGGATGTAATTCAGAAAATATATCACTGGATGCCTAGTTTGTAATTAATTTTGCAGGTCTTTGATTTGTTTTAGAAGAAAAGTACAGTAATGTTTTTGTTTATTTCTTTTACTAGCTTGACTTTTTTGTCTTTTTACCATCTTTGCTTCTGTTTCTGTTCATTTAATCTGTTGCTGCTCCTTCACTGGATGTGATCCCTTTTAAACTGTTTGTTTAAGAATTGTAGACTTTTAGTCATTGCAGACTTGTAGTTACAGGTTCCTGTCTGAAGGGGCACTTGTACCAAATGGGGAGTGCTGGTAATGCATGGTCTTCAAACTAACTGCACCAATTTAGAAAAAAGTGTCAAAACTGACTGAATTATGGGCATAGGTGACCTTCTTCAAAAGACTTTTTAAAATCTGTATTTTCATTTTGAGAGTATTTTGGAGTGTGATGTCAGGATCATTTAACTGGATTTTGTCTTTAAACTGAATCAGCAGGCTCTCAGGTTTGTTTAAAGGGAGAGAGATAGACAGGATGCTCACTGCTTAGCCTTTGGTTTTGCTTGCATTTGTACATTCAGTTATTTTATTGTTAAGTAAAGGGTCTCTTAGAAAATTCTTGTATCTGGCAAGAACTTAGATTCTAATGAAAAATAAATCAGCTCTGCCTTATTCTTGGTCAACACTCTATCTACAAATTTGTTTAGCTGTCTGCACTCACAAAAGCTGATGCAACTGATTGTCCAATTTGTCTGATGTTCACAATCATTGTCCAGTCTTCAATTGATTTTCCATATATATGCTACTGAGATCCTGGACTCCTTTCATAGGCAAACACCACTGTTTTACCACGCTCCAGGTTTTGCCTCAAGCACCACATTTGACTTATGTTATCCCTCATTGCATAAGCACCTAAGTGTGGATAATGTAATATTGAAGAATCCAACAGATAATTATTACAACTAGTTGTTGTGTATAAATATATTCACAGACATAGACAGAGGAGTATGCTTCTAGTGGTTTGTCATGCTTTAAGTGATCTAATTTAAGATGGAGTATGAGATCTTTATAACTTTAGGCCACGTGCTATGATGGAGTGCTGGTATTATGAGCATGTCTCTTAAAAGTACATTGAAAGACCATAAGACATAATACATCACTCTTTTCTGCACAAATATTATCCTCATGTATTTCTCCCATGTGTATCATGAGAACTATTTTTAAATTTTTCACTCCCTCCTTCCTAATTTAAAGCCTTGACACTTCTTCATTCAACTTTCTGCTCTTGCATTAATCCACTACCTGTTTGGTTGTAACCAAACCTTGGGAAATCACTGGCAATGTCGCAGACACAGTCCAAGACCCTCTTCTTATCACTACCCCTTTAGCCATGGATTGATTTGTGTGACCACAGTATTCTTCTAACAGTGTGCAAAGCAAGACAAGTGATGTGTACAAAATCACCACTGAAGTTCAGCTCCTAATCTTAAATCTTAATATTTTAAATATTTGGATGACTTATGGTTTTTTTCCCATATCTTTGGCACCCACACAGACTGGGATAATTGTAGCCCATGTGAGGCAGCAAAACATTTGGACTATCAGTCTTTACTGAGAATATTATATTGACTTCTTTATATGTTAAATCCCATAATATTCCTGATGTATTGTTGTACTGACAATCTTTCTCCCTTCAGCAATTTTATGAAGATAGTATTTATTATTTGATTTCCTTGCCAGAGTACTTATTTTTCCCATAAAATTGTAATACTTCTAATCTGTTTAAAAGCATAATTTGCTTTAGCCACTCTTGTTCTGATATTTTCTTCCCGTTTTACCTTGATCCTCAGAGTCGCCATCTTTTTCCTCCATTGCTAAATCCTATTGTGACAAACTATCAAATTTTAACATCACTGACATGTTGGTTTGCCACACACCACCAAATATGCTTTGATTAAATGAAGAGGTACACTGAATCAAATCAGTTTCTAATGTATCCATATTTTCCATTTTCGACACTCCCTCTCCACAATAGCTTGTGCTAACAAGCCATTTTAGTATATTATCACATTATATATTACTCTTAAGTAATTAGTCATCAATAATATTTATTTTGTTAATAGTTTAAAGGCAACATTTCCTATTTGCCATCGGTTATAAATTGTTTACAATTTAAAACCAATTGCTAAAAGAAAAACGATACTGTAAATTATTTGAGCACTGGACAATTCCTTACATGATTCAGCAGTTAATTTCACAACACACAGGTCACAAATAATTTGAAATGGAAAACTGGAGAACATTTTACAGTATATTGCATTCAGAGATGAAATTCAATTCATGAAATTGTGCTATACAATATAATTCCTTGAAATGATGATTCCATGTATTAAAGCTGTATTAAAGGCCATTGGCAGTCTAGAGATGCTTAAATTTGATGTAGGATTCCTTTATCACCTCGGATCCATTAATTTTAATTAAATTTGTATTGGCCCAAATAATTAATATTAACAAATACTTCATGCAATCTATCAATTTGCCAAGTTTCACTCAGGTCAAAGTAAGAATGTTAGCACCTTGGGTCTTCATTTGTAAATAGTTAACATGCCAGCATTAACCATCAGAAACACATTCAAACCCAAACTGCCCTTCCAGCCTCATTCCCTCTCCATCATGAAGAAGGATTGCATCCATCTGCATAACATTCAGTCCTAACCCAGTGCTCTCATGGTCATCTTTCCATCATCCATGTATAATGTGCTGTATTAAATGTTAAACGCAACTGTCTATTTGTCTCCATTCTCTTTTATTTTCTCGACATCAGAATTTAATAAATCTCAAAGTCAAAATATCTTCCACTGCATAATTGGGAGCACTTGGTTGTATTTTATTTATTTATGTGTTGCAACCAAGTTAGGGGGACCAGACTGATAGCTTTCTTTCTCTTCCACTGGCCACAACAAAGATTGAATTTAAAAAAGAGAATTACTGCAAATTTGTTTTGTGGATTGTACAGAACTCAAGATTAGAAACTAAACATCCACGTTTCTTTAGTTTACAAATCAGGAACTCCTTGCCAAAAACGTATGTAACTAAATATACAAAAAAAAGTTATAAAAGATTGAACATGTGTAAATATATCCAATTACTGTTCTTAAAAATATAAAATAATACATGCACATAAACTCTGTTAAGTATTATCACAAAAATAACTTTGGCCATGCAATTGTTAAACTCAGAAACAGAATTATTCACGACTGTCCAAATACTTGTTTGCAGCCAAAATTACCTTCCACACAAAGTATTGATACTGTGGTTTCTCCCTGGATCCTTTGTGGCTGGCTGAATTATCTTTTTCTGAAGACAGAGCTGTGGATTCAGACTTCTCCTTTAAGAATCCTTCACTTCTAGTGATGAGTCTTCCAAGTAAGTTTTTATATCAAAAACCTTGTAAGGTTCAAAGAAAGAGAGAAGGGAAAGGTCACAATCTCTGTGGCAGGTTCTCTCTAACTTTGTTCAAATCGATATATTTTGCTCCCAAAAACTAGGTCATGTGACCTTTCTCTGAAAACCTTGCAGATGTAGCAACTCCATTTAAGCAGCTTGTGTTAGCAAATACAACATTGTTGCTACTGTAGTCCTTGCTCTCAGTTTTGAAATATGTTCTTTTCAAAACAGTCAAGCCACACATGCCCAGTCAATTATAGTTTAATGAAAGAATCAGTACATCCACTCAAGGTCATTTATAATTTAAAATTTTATATAACGAAGTTTCATAACTTATGTTTAATAAACTTGAATACTGGATGTTCAAAGGACCTATCCATTAGGATTTCAAAAAAGGCCAGGGCAGAAAAGTGTTAAAGCAATAGTAGAAATATTAACAGCTAAAGACACTTTTTATAAAATTATTAAGTTATTGTAGAAATTACTTGAGACTTTCCCTCAAGGGAATGATTTATTTAATGATCTTTGCAATCTTAAGCAAAGACGATGAACTTAATGTTATATTCCAGTTGATGATATGCTAACATGTTAATGCCATATATTTTAACTGGTCTTGCATTAAATCTGATTTTGGATAACGTTTGTCTTTTAGACACCCATTTTAGTAATATGAATTCAGTACTGATCTGAGGTTATCAGGAAATCTGCCTTAACAGCAAATAAGATTATGATCATATTCAATTCAAAACTGATTTATCAAGTAGAATGTAATTTTAACAAATCAGAGAAATTCTTACCCTTATAAAAATAATTTAAAACATTAATCAGTTTTTAAAGTAGATTAATTTAGTAGTTTTCAAAGATTCAAGAGCTGCAATATTTCATGAAAATACTATTTGAGACAGAAATGAACACAAAAGCATGAAGCTTGCAGTTAAATCCATAGATATGATCAAGCAGAAATTATTGGTTCATCTTGTGAACTATATTTAAACAATAATTGAGAAACACTGTATTCTTAGCTCCCTTGACTTAGCTCATGACTTCCTTTCCTTTCTCTAACCATTTACAATATCTGTGGGGCCTCTTCACAGATTATTCTTTAAAATAAAAAAAACTGAAGTAACAACAAGCTGCGTTCCTTCATGACTTTCACCAGCAGTAGTTTTCTGGCTCAGTCAGCCGAAGAATTGCTGCCGCTTGCACATTGGTACCAAAGTTGCTTGATTTCCAGCTTGGCTGAGCTCTTTCTAATGAGACTTGACTACATTGGTTTGAAATAAATACATTGGCTCTCATGCTTATAAACGACACTTAACAAATAACCTCCAACATCAGAACATCCTGCACATTATGCCATTATACATATATCTATACTGCAGCTTACTTAAGCTTTACAGGAATGTGTTTAAAATAAATGTACATCTAACATACAAAGTAGAATTAACAGCAGTGATTGGAGAAACAGGGATTTTATGAAAAATTTCCAGAAAATCAGAAGAATATACCTTTAAGAAAAATATTCTTTATGTTGGTGTTAGTTTCCAGCATTAATAAATATCGAGGTTTGAATCCTTGTGCTGCTATTTTATATTTTATATTTAAAATACTCTTTATATTTTAATCTCAATATACTCTAGTTTTCAGATTCATGCATCATATGCACATTTTCACTCCATGTGTCAACACTTGGGAATCTTATACATGCAGTTTATTGGGATGGCAGTGAGAGATAAATTGACTACCTGACACAGCGAAACAAAAACCAAAACACACAGGCACAAGATTGCAGAACATTACTAACACAGAATTGTTTTTGCATGGCAAATCATATTTTAAACTCACCCATCCAGCTACTTTAGAGTAAAAACAAAGAACTGTGGATGCTGGAAAATCTCAGCAGATCGAGCAGCATTTGTAGGTGGCAAAACAGAGTTAATGTTTTGAGTCCAATGACCCTAAATTAGAACTAAGAATATTTAGGAAAGGATTGTATTTATGCAAAATAGGGGGGTGGAGGGGTTTAGGACAGAGGACCTAATGCTCAGGGAGAGAGAAAAGACAGACAAACCGAGTAATTGTTGATGATAAGGTGTAAAAGAGATAAATGCTGGGTAAGGTGCTAATGAGAAGTATAAATGATTGAAAATGGATTAGCTGTGCTGTGGATACAGAACAGGACCTAGGGGAGTGGAGGGAGAGTAATGGACATGGAGGAAGCTGTTTGTGTTCTGAAATTATTCAATTCAATGTTGAGTCCTAAGGGCTACGTAAACAGAAGATAAGGTATGGTTCCTCCAGCTTGCATTGAGCTTCACTGGAGGACTGCAATAAGCCTGAGACAGAGATGTTGGCAAGGGAACACAGCGGTATATTGAAGTGGTAGCCTTCACAAGCCTGAAGAAGTTCTACATAACGGTCATCCGATCTGCATTTCAGCTCCCCATTAAAGAGGAGACCACATTGTGAAGAGTGAATACAGTCGACTAGATTGACTGAAGTGCAAGTAAATTGCTGCTTCACCTGGAAGAAGTATCTGGGGCCTTGGATAGCAAGTGGGGAGGAAGTGAATGGGCAGGTGTTATGACTTCTGTGATTCCATGGAAAGGTGCCTTAAGGGGATGTCAGGAGATGGTTACGATTGGAAGATGTGTCTCAGAGGAAACAGTTAAAAATCACCCAGCACCAGGTTTTAGTCCAACAGGTTTATTTGGAAGCACTAGCTTTTGGAGCGCTGCTCCATCATCAGGTGGTTGTGGAGTATAAGATCATAAGACACAGAATTTATAGCAAAAGATTACAGTGTCATACAGTGATATATTGAACAAACCTGGAATGTTAATTCTTTCATCTTTTCAAATGCAGGTTTCGGTTCATTAATATGTAAATTCCAGATCTTCTTTTAGGTCACCTTCTCAAGATAACTTAAGGTTTTATAACAAAAATGACATCTCAGCCCAGGCAATGCATTAAAGGTGTGAGGTCAGAGTCTGTCTGTATCCTAAACTTGAGTAAAACTGGTTCTATTTCTAAATTGGAATTTACAGATATTACATGTATACATTACCTGCATTGACTGTCTGCAGATTGTGCATTTTTGAGCAAAATAGAATGTATCTGCAAATATAATTCTGTAAATACAAATTTATCCCACAGGCTTACATGTGTGTGTGCATGCATGTGTCTGTGTGTGTGTGTGTGAGAGAGAGAGAGAGAGAGAGAGAGACAGTGCGCGTGTGCACGTGTGAATGTGAGTGCATGTGAGAGAGTGTGTGTTTGCGTTTGTGAAAGCTTGGTAAAATGAGTGTGTGTGTGATGGAGTATAAGCCTGTGAGAGGGAGTATGCATGGGTGCGAGTGTGGGGGTGTATGTGTGTGAGAGAGAGAGCATGTGTATGACAGAGAGTCTGCATGAGTGTGAGTTTGTAAGAGTGTGTGTGTGTGTGTGTGTGTGTGAGTGAGAGAGAGAGAGAGAGAGAGAGATTTGAGAGTGTAGTGGGGTCATCTGTAGTGTGACATGAACCCAAGATCCCGGTTAAGACCATCCTCATGGGTACCGATCTTGGCTATCAGCCTCTGCTTGGCCACTTTGTGTTATTAATAGATTAGATTAGATTAGATTAGATAAGATTCACCACAGTATGGAAACAGGTCCTTCAGCCCAACTTGCCTATCCCAAAGTCCACCTTGGAGGACGGTCACACGAAGATCTGAGGCCGAGTGTCCCTAACCACTGAAGTGCTCCCTGACTGGGAGGGAACACCCCTGTCTGTTGATTGTTGTATGATGTCCATTCATCCAATTTTGTAGCGTCTGCTCAGTCTCACCAATGAATCATGCCTCAGGGCATCCTTGCCTGCAGTGTATGAGATAGACAATGTTGGCCAAGTCACATGAGTACCTGCCACATACATGGTGGGTGGGGTCCCCTCGGGTAATGGTGATATCTGTGTTGACATGTCAATGTGACAGAGTTGTATTGTGTTGTGGTGGATGTTGTTCTGAAGGCTGGGCAGTTTGCTGCGAACAATCATCTGTTAAAGGTTTGGCAGTTGTTTAAAGGTGAGAAATAGAGGCAGAGGGAAGCTCTTGACTAGGTGCTCATTCTCATCGATAATGTATTGCAGGCTGTGAAGAACACGGCATCGTTTTTTCGCTCCCAGGAAGTACCGGACAATGAAGGGTACCCTATCAGTTGCAAACCATGGCTGTCTCCTGAGGAGGTCATTACAGTTCCTCACTGTGGCACATTGGAACTGGCAATCGATGAGTTGAGAATTGTACCCTGTTCTTATGAGGGCATCCTTGAGCACCTTCAGGTAGTGCTTCCAAATAAACCTGTTGGACTATAACCTAGTGTTGTGTGATTTTATTTAGCTTGCTCCATCTCAGTCCAACACCAGCTCCTCCACATCAGAGGAAACAATCTTTGCAGAATGCTGGCAAGGGAGGGAAGGAGAACATGTCTGATGGTGGCAATCACTTCGAAGTGGCAGAAATTTGGCTTATGATCTTTTGAATACAGAGGCTAGTGGAGTGGAAAATAAAGACCAGGGGACCATATCATTGTTCTGAGGGAAGACAGAAGAGGTGAAGGTAAAATACAAGAAATTGGTCAGACATAGCTGAGGGCCCTGTCAAACATGTCACTTAGATAAGACAAGTTAAAGGATAGCAGTTACACTTAAAAGTATCTCTGACCTCCTGCAACTGAAACCATCCCTATAGATGTGCAGGAACTGCTCCCCCTAGGCTTGTGGGACAAAGAGTGAAGTGAAGCACATATCTATCTGAAACTTCAGCCAGCAGGTTCGATATATTTACATTAATTTCACAACAGTTGATAACAATTATACTTTATTCGATGATTATCAATCTTTTAAAACTAATGAAATAATTGTTCTGTAATCTACATATATAAATCTTCTACTCTAATGATTTTCATATCATTAATATATGTAATGAATAGTGGAGATTGAAGTGCCAATACCTGGAGAGGCTCCACTGGTCACAGCTGCCCAATTAAACTATTACATTAATAATTGCCCTGCTTCACATCATCTAGCTAATTGGTAAGCCAATTTACAACTTCATTTTCAATTGCATGACCTTTTATTTTAATCTTCTATTTCCTGTCAAATGCTTTCCAAATTTCACATTACATAATATTCAGCAATTTGACACATTAACATTCTCAAAGAATTCCAATAAATTTCATGGGCAAGACATGCTATTGATACATTACCTCTACTCTGGATAGCTGATTTGAATTGCTTTCTTTGTATAAAACTTAATCTCCTTCCACTAGAGGAGCTTGACAATATGTTTTCAGCACATAAGGTAGAACTGTAGGATCTTTTAGCTAAGTCCATGTCATGTTGAATTTGATGGAGTGATGCACACCACAAGGCTGCATTTCGTTGCACCTCACCAATCTGGTCACCTTAATTGATTTTGCAGCCCCAATGCCAATTATCATGTCCAATTTCCATTCCATTTTATCATGCACCATTCCCGTGACCACTCGCCAATTAACTGATATTGGCCCCAAGACTAACATCCCTTGTATCTGTGCCATGTTGGCCTAACATCTACAGTAAGGAAAATGTTAGAATCTATTTTAAAAGACAAGATATCAGAACCCGTGGAAAGCATTAATGGTATTGGACAAAGATAGCATGGGTATATAAATGGCAAATCATATTTTGGAGCTTTGGAGGATGTAATGAGTAGAATGGATGAGGGAGAACCAGTGGATGTGGCATTCATTTTGGATTTTCCGGAGGTTTTTGATAAGGTCCTGCATAGGTTAATGGGAAAAATTAAACACATGGAATTGGCTAAATATTGGAATGGATTGAAAATTGGTTGTCAGACAGAAAAGTGAGTGGGAATAAATGTGTTTTTTCCCAGGGGGCAGGAAGTGACTAGTAGATTAGATTAGATTCCCTCCAGTGTGGAAAAAGGCCCAACCAGTCCACACCAACCCTCTGAAGAATAACCCACCCAGACCCATTTCCCTCTAACTAATGCACCTAGCACTATGGGCAATTTAGTATGACCAATTCACCTGATTTACACATCTTTGGACTTTGGGAGGAAACCCCACACAGACACAAGGAGAACACGCAAGCTCCACACAGTCACAAGGCTGGAATTGAACCTGGGACCCTGGTGCTGTGAGACAGCAGTGCTAACCACCAAGCCACCATGCCACCCAATACATACCACAATGATTGATACTTAGGCCCTCAATTTCTCACCTCAGCACCTTGTGCCCATATATATCATCGTTAACAAGTCTGCCATCACTTGTGTTTTACTCATTCAACCTTTTATGTCATTACGGGAGAAGACAGCACATAACAATGCAGAGCGACGCCATGTGGATGGACTGGGAGGTGCGGTATTTGCTATCACCCGTTTGAGGATCTAGGACACATGACTTGTGTAATTTATCAGATGGAAGGCCTGGCATGTCACAGCCAATCAGGGCATCATATATCAGCTGGCAATAGCCAATTAGAACGTTATGTGTTTAGCATAATTAAAGGCCGGGCTATGATGTAACACAATTAGGATATGTATGTCAACCCTTGTAAGACAATGTTCACAAAGCAATCATTTCTCCAGGTGAATGTCTCCGAGTTAACTGTAAAAAAAAGTTATGTTTTTATTATAAGGCTGTCCAGAGACTGTGTGGTCATTTAAGTACTGCATAACCAATCCAGCTGCTCCATTCACACAGGTGACAGGACAGTGCCAGGAGATACTGGCCACAGGAGGAGCCCCTTGGCAGCTTCAGGCCAAGAAGGGTCAACTTGCTTCTGTAAAGGTGACCCTCAGCAAAACTGGCCTGTCCAGATCCAAAAGCACTGGAGTCATCTAACTCAGCCTACAGGGCTTGTGCCCTCTACAATGGATCAAGCTTCCTCCAGCCCAGACATGGAGCATCTGAGAGCTCAATGCAGTGGAATGAGATGGAGAGGAGATGCAAATTGTAGCAAAGTCAGATAGGACCTCACAGCTGATAGTAATGCAAATAGTTTGTTTTATTAATAACATTTCTTTTCCACCATTCAGCTTTGAGTCTTAATCCAGGAAATAATGGCCATGGAAAGTGTGTTCATAACATGGCCAAATAGAGTGATTACCAATCACGCGAATCCACCAAATCTTTCCAACATGCCTAAAGTAGGCAGTTAGAGTGGGAGAGTATTCTAGTCAGCCATGTTTGATGCAGTGTGATGCCCCCAAAGCTATATCCTCTGGTGTTGCTAGTAACTTGTCTCCAGAAACATAGCCAGGGAAATGGATAAAAGAATGTGCCTTGTTTGCCTCATACACTACTCGGTGAGGGAAAGACTCAAAAGAAAAAAATGAAGAATGTAAAAGTGACTTCATTCATAGGCCCAGCAGTAAGTTCTTTCAAAGGATCATACCTGTTAAAGGTAAATAGCTACTTTTAATGGCTTACAGGTCAAGCTTATCAACAGTTAACAATATCTTCTCTCATAATTACAATTCTGAAAAAAGCATTTAGCTCTGCTTCTTTCTTTCTCACTTTCTCTCTCCTCAGGTACCATGCACTAAAAGGAGCAGAGAAATATTGATTCAAATTCTATTATTCAGCAACTGTTTTTCTGGAGTTTTAACATGGTAGGAGAATATAGTTGACTAAAGGTCAACTTTCTTGGAAACAGAGAAAGAAAAGGTTCCAACACAAAATTACAATTCCAACTTGTCATTGTGGAAAAAAAAGGTATAAAGCAAGTATAAAGTTAGGGTATAATTACCCACTGATGTTTTCAGAATTTGTATATTATGTCCATTGGAAAAATTAAATGATCATGTGACATTGGTTCATGCCTACTAAAAAGGAAACAAGGTATAGACTTGGTATTTAACCTCCCCAAGAGTAAAATCATCAGCCATGTATTTTGTGAAATGGATGCCTGTTGATTGGATACTGATGAATTTTAAATCTCCCGATAGAGACCTGGGTGAAATCTTCAAGAAAGATCATCAGTTAAAGCCATATGAGAACTGGTCAGAATTTGATAGATTTTACAAAACCCCAATGGTTGCTTCATGGAAGAATATATCATGGAATTTAGTGTACTGTACAAAAGATTGCTGAAATAAAATTTGGGGATTTCTGGATCATTATTAGAGTTTAAGAAAGAGGCAGTGGTGCAGTGATAATGACAGTTGGCTGGAAATCAGAACCCCTACATTAATGTGCTGTGGACATGGCTTTGAATCCCATCAAAGCAGATCGTGAACTTTGAGTTCAATGAGAATTCCGAAATAAAATTTGAGCCTATGGATAACCACGTAACCACTGTTGATGGCTACAGAAAAAAGCTCATCTACTTCAGTAGTTTTCTTTTGAGAAGTAAATTTTATCTGATCTGGCCTACAGTTGACTAAAGAAGCAAAGCAACGTGATTGACTCTTCACCACCCTCTGGGCTATTAGGGATGATGCAATAAATGCTGACCTAGCTTGCGAAGCTCACATCTCGTTAATTTAAAAATATATATATATATTAATATGTTCTAACGGGCATTTAGTTTGCAGAGAGGGTGAACCTGTTTGATCAGATGTCTCCTCCTCTTTCAAGTAGCATACCTTAAGAGGGTGTTCTTGATAATGGACGTCTAACGGTTCAGTCCATGATTATACCTGGCAAAGCACTGTTGTGTTTTGCCATTCTTTCTCTTGGATAGCTGAGAGGTCAGCCATCTGGACCTCATAGAATATGAGTTCCCTGACTGGGGCAGTTAATCTTCCACAATCAGGGAGACCTCACTGACATAAAAGGATGAATGTCAGAGATATTGGCCCCCCTGAAGGCAATGCTATTGTCAAAGGCTACGCAGTTGTAAAGAAAGGGTTATTGGCGATAAGTTGCTGGCCTCTGAAGAGCTATTTCATCTCTCACGTTTATTATTCATGATAGGAATATTGTATGGATTTACAGGCTGACAAATTCATCTGTTGTCCACATTGTAGATGCATCTTGTGCAGCCATCAAATCCTGAAGTGGGACCTAACCCTGGGATTTCTGGCATAGGGATATGGGATGCTTCCATTGTACCACAAAACTTGCAATGTGTACATGAACTCGAATGAACAAAGCATTGGCATCCTGGTTTTGCTTTTTTAATTTCAAAAGTATACTATATTCATAAAATTGGATCTCTACACAATTGATCATGCCATTCTTGCGCACACATTACATTGCTTTATATCCAGGCATCGAAATTTATTTTTCCTATATACAAGTTGGTACATTTACTATCCAGCTCTGTTCTTCTTAGGCAGGCAGATATTACGCGGTGGTCTTTCCCCACCGCGCCTTGGCGGCAGCTGCCCCAAGCTTCAGCACATCCCTCAACATGTAGTCCTGGATCTTGGAATGTGCCAGTCTGCAACATTCAGTCGGGGTCAACTCCTTCAGCTGGAAGATCAACAGGTTTCAAATCGCCCAAAGAGCGTCTTTCACCGAGTTGATGATCCTCCAGGCACAGTTAATGTTCGTCTTGGTGTGCATCCCGGGGAATAGACCGTAGAGCACAGAGTCCCGCGTCACGGCGCTGCTTGGGACGAACCTCGACAATCACCACTGCATTCCTCTCCAGACTTCTTCTGCATAGGCACATTCCAAAAGGGGGTGTGTGAGAGTCTCGATCCCCCTGCAGCCGCTTCGAGGGCAGCGTGTGGTGCGGCAGATGTCCGGGTGTGCATAAAGGATCTCACAGGCAGAGCCCTTCTCGCCAGCAGCCAAGCCATGTCTTGGTGCTTGTTGGAAAGTTCTGGCGATGAGGCATTCTGCCAAATGACTTTGACGGTCTGCTCAGGGAACCGCTCGATAGGATCCTCCTTTTCCCGAAGGGTCTCAAAGACACCACGTGCTGACCACTTCCTGATGCACTTGTGGTCAAAAGTGCTTTTCTTCATTAATTTCTCTACAAAGGACAGGTGATATGGAACGGTCCAACTACTTGGAGCGTTCTGTGGCAGCGAGGCCAGTCCTATCCTTCGCAACACTGGGGACACGGAGAACCTCAGTACGTAGCGAAACTTGGTGTTTGCGTACCGGGGATCCATGCACAGCCTGATGCAGCCACACACAAAGGTGGCCATCAGGGTGAAGGTATTATTGGGTGTGTTTTCTCCCCCATTGCCCAGGTCTTTATACATCGAGTCCCTTCGGACCCGGTCCATCTTTGATCTCCATATAAAATGGAAGATGGCCCGTGTGACTGCAACGGCACAGGTTCTGGGAATAGGCCAGACCTGTGCCACATATAACAGCAATGACAGTGCCTCACACCTGATGACCAGGTTTTTTCCTGCGATGGAGAGTGACCGTTGCTCCCATCTGCCTAGTTCCTGCCTCACTTTACTGATCCGCTCCTCTCAATAATTGGCGCATGCCCCAGCCCCTCCGAACCAAATACCCAGCACCTTCAGGTGGTCGGTCCTGACCGTGAAGGGGATCGAGGATTGGTCAGCCCAGTTCCCGAAGAACAGGGCCTCGCTCTTGCCTCGGTTTACCTTGGCCCCCAAGGCCCATTCAAACTGGTCACAGATGCATATGAGTCTGTGCACGGACAGTGGATCCGAGCAGAAAACAGCAATGTCATCTATGTACAGGGAGGCCTTAACCTGTAGGCCCCCGCTGCCAGGAATAGTCACCCCTCTCAGGTTTGCATCCTTCCTGATGGACTCGGCAAATGGCTCTATGCAGCAGAAACAAGGCAAGAGAGAGAGGGCAGCCCTACCTGACTCCAGATCTGACTGGGAAGCTGTCTGATTCCCACCCATTGATTGAGACTGCACTGACAATGTTGGTGCAGAGCGGTCTGATCCAATTGCAGATTCCCTCCCCAAAGCCCATTTTGGAGAGAACATCTCTCATATACGTGTGTGATATCCTGTCAAAGGCATTCTCCTGGTCCAGGCTGATGAGGCAGGTGTCCACCCTCTTGTCCTGCACATAGACGATCGTATCCCTGAGTAGTGCAAGACTCTCAGCGATCTTCCTGCCCGGTACAGCACAGGTTTGGTCAGGGTGGATCACCGACCCCAGAGCAGACCTGACCCGGTTGGTGATAACCTTTGACAAAATTTTGTAATCCGCATACAATAATGAGATCGGTCTCCAATTTCTGACTTCCTCCCTCTCGCCCTTCTGCTTGTAGATGAGGGTGACAATGCCTTTCCTCATGGATTACACTCATGGTACCTGCCAGAAGCATACTGGCATACACCCCCAGCAGGTCCTGGCCAATCAAATCCCACAGAGCAAAATACAGCTCGACCGGTAAGCTGTCGCTTCCGGGAGTTTTATTCTTTTTGAAGGACTCAAGGGTCTTGGTCAGCTCGTCCAGGGATAGCAGCTGGTCCAGCCTCTCCCATGTTCTGTCATCTAAGACCTCAGTGATAGGGGACAGGAACAACTGGGAGGCCACACTGTCAGTTGGCTTCGAGTCATGCAGACTGGCGTAGAAGGATTTGCTGATCCTCATGACGTCAGCCTGAAGCAGCCGAGCCATCTTCTTCCTTCAGACTGCTGAGCACGGAGCTCTCTTTGTGCACCTTCTGGAAGAAGAAACGTGAGCATGTCTTGTCCTGCCCCACGGAGCGGACCCTGGACCGGAAGATTATCTTGGAGGCCTCCGAGGCAAAGAGTGAGGCTTGCTGGACCTTCACCTCCTTGAGGCCCTTAGTGACATCGACCCCCATCGTCTGCAGCAGGAGCAGTTTCTGCATACTTTCCTGGAGCTGGGACAGTTTTCCACGCCTCTCTCTTGCCTCCTGAACACCTTTGAGGATGAAGAATCTCTTGATGTTCCCTTTCACTGTTTCCCACCAGTCTGCTGGAGACTCAAAGAGGGGCTTCACGGTTCTCCAACCTGCATAGTCCCTCTTGAGCTTCTCAATATTTCCCGGGGTCATCAGCTTAGTGTTCAGTTTCCACGTTCCTTTACCAGCCTGCTGCTCATTCTGTAGGTGACAGTCGGCCAGCAGGAGGCAGTGGTCAGAGAAGAACATCGGCTTGACGTCAGTGGATCTGACTGAGTGTCCGGGACACAAACAGGTAATCTACCCTTGAGCAGATAGACCCGTCTGTGACCAGGTGTTTCTACGCTGCGCTCCGTCTGCAGGGGTGCTGAAGATGTCGTGCAGCTTGGCATCTTTGACCGTTTCCATCAGGGCTCTGGACATGGCGTCCAGTTTACTGTCCCCCCCACCAGATCGTCCATCTGCATCAATGATACAGTTGAAGTCACCGGCCAGAATGACCGGCCTAGACATAGCCAGCAATAGTGGAAGCTGCTGCAGGACGGCCAACCGTTCACTCTGACCCACTGGGGCATTCACATTAATCAGTCTCAGCGGAGTGTTGACATCAGTGACGAGGAGGCGCCTGCCACCACCTCCTTAACCTCGGAGATGGTGAAGTTGCCTCCTTGCAACAGGATACCCAGGCCGGAGGCGCGGCTATCGTTGCCCCCTAACCAAACTGACGGCCCATGGGCCCACGAGCTCGACCATCTCCTGTAGCTGCTGAGGTGTGGTATCCCACACTCCTGCAGAAACAGGACATCACCTTTAACGTTGGCCAGGAAGGCCATCGTAGAAACACATCGTGTAGCAGATTTAATGCTATGCACATTGATACTGGCAATTTTTATCCCCGTTTTAACAGTTTACGAGGTTACCAGTGTTCATTTGCTGCTGGTCTTGCCTCTCTAGGGTAGCTGTGTGCGTCCCCGTGGTGACGGAAAACAGCTGGACACTCCCAGGGCTGAGGTAGCTGTCCGGCTCCACGCTGGGGCCATTTCCCCACTCTGGTATCTTCGGGTCGGGCCCAGGGTCCACACAGTCCAGTTCTCTGTCTGACAGCGGGGTTGTCACAGGACCGCTGCTCCCAGTTACCTGGAGCTGTGGGGCGGTGGGTAGCTCTTGGTTCTCAACGGGTGGGGGTGGTCTTTACCCATCCCCTCAGAGGGATCGTCTTTACCTGTTTGGGCGGTGCTACCCTCCTTTTTCCCCGCGGCGCTCTGTCTCTTCCTCTGGTGATGACCCTCCTTGCGCCCGTCCTCATCATTGGAAGAGCTGCCTGTATCCTCCTCATGTAGGTGTCATTTGCCCCTTTGCTGGGTGGCTTTGGGGGCCTGGCGAGGTTTCCTCTTCCTGCTTTTGACAGTATTCCATTCCTCTGTCTCCTTTGTTCCCTCCTCTTCCATTTCCTCCATCTGTCTTGAAGGAGCTTGGATCGGCAGCTGCACCTCCCCGCTGTCTGCCGTCTGCTCCGCTACAGCCTGCCCTTCCTTCTGGGTGCCACCAGACACCGTTCCCATGTTGGTTTGTGGTACCTTGCTGGTCTTATATGGTCCATGGCTCGTGTTGCCACCTCCGGCCATCTGTGCATAGGTGGTGGCCCCTCGTCTTGGGCAGGCCTTGTACAAGTGACCCGCCTCTCCACACAGATTACAGTTCTTGGCCTCTTTACATTCCTTGGGCGGGTGGCCTTCCTGCTTGCAGTTTCGACAGATGGTCACCTTACAATCCGCCGCCATGTGGCCTGACCTCCCACAGGTTCGGCACACTTTCGGCTGCCCTGCATACGTCAGGTAACCTCTGCTCCCTCTGATTGTGAAGCTGGAGGGTGGGTGGAGGGCGTTTCCACTGGCATCGACCCTCAGGGTTACCCTGACCTGCCGCTTGCTGGTCCAGATCCCGAAAGGATCGACCACATCGGTGCTTTCTCCCTTGACCTGGATGTATCTTCTCAGGAAGCTCAGGACATCAGCTGCTGGGACGTGGGGGTTGTACATATGGATTGTAACAACCCGATTCCTCTGCGCAGGAAGCACACACAATGGGACCGCCGACAAGATGGAGAACAGAGGTTCCCCTTCCTTCTCCTTGAAGACCTTCAGGAGCTCCTCGTAATTCTTCGCACTCCTGAAATAGCCTGCCCCAGGGAAATCTTGCAGGCAGTACACATCTGCCGTGTTAAACTCGCAGCACTCCAGCACCCTGGTTCTGCTGATCGGATAACAGAAGAGGTGCTCAAAGCTAAAAAAGCACAAGCTACAGACTGCAGCAGCCCACAGTGCTGGTTCTGGCTGTGTGGTCCAGTTGACTGGCTGGTGACAGCATGGTCACTGATTGAGGGAACGGTGGACGCCAAGCACACTGTCATCCTGAGAAAGAAGTGCATGTGTCTATCCCAAGGTATCATGAAACATACATGGGGGCTGTACCACAACATTCCCATTTCCTTATGTAAAAACAGCATATAGGAATGATGGGATGATTTGAACAGAGGAAACAATTGTTCGACCTGAATAGCAAGCAATCGAAGTTTTATTGAAGCTTTTCAAGATGTAGCCACAAGCGCTATTACAGAGGACTCAGTTTCTATGTTAACAGAGGCTGTAAGGTTGAATATCTTTTTTATTCCAGGTGAGCCACACAAATTGGAAATTGGACTTCTCCACTTGCCCTGATATTTTGCAACAGCATAAAGCAGACAATTGAGTATTGAACCTTTAATACATAGCTTTAAGTCATTCTAAGTCTCTGTAAGTCTTCCTGTACATCTAGTAAGGCTCGGATACTAGCTCAAATCCTGGTCAGCCTCTCTTTGGTGCAGTTCTCTTCTGTTTGGTGGTGCATCTGAAGCAAAATCAGGTAATTCTCAGCAGAATTTGATAGAGGGTCTGGACAGAGTACAACAACAGAAACTTTTCCCAATGGTAGAATGATCAAAAGCATAAGTTCAATGTAATTGGTTAAAAAAGAAATGGTGACATGAGGAAAAGCTTTTTTATACAGTGTGTGATTAGGATCTGGAACGCATTGACTGAAAATTTGATGGAGGTAGGTTAAATTGCAGCATTCAAGAGGGGATTAGTTTATTATCTAAAAAATATGGGCAGAGCTGTAGGAAGAAGGTGAGAGAATGGCTCGAGTTAAATTGCTCCTTCAGAGAACTAGCACAGATACAACAGGCTGAAGGATCTCCATTCATGTTGCAACCATTCTGTCAATTCACGCCAATTAGTGAATTGTGATTGCAAGACTGAAAGTGTGAGCGCCTCCTGCTCAAATCATCCAAAATGTGTTTTTGAATCCCTGCCCTCCTCGAGGCAGCACCCACCTCCCCCAACTCTACCTCATGAGCACAATGTTTCTGACATATCTTTGACTGAAATCAAAGCCTTCCTTCAGCACAGATACTCTTCAGTGATTGCTTCTTCAGAATTAATTAACTTGAACAAGATGCAACTCAAAAGTTACCTAAATTATGTGAAAGAATTCTTAATAAAGCTTGCATTTATGATGAATCTCACTTTGCAAAATGAGAAAACTCATCCTCCTTCACATCATTATCTCAACAGCAACCTCATATCAGATGTTAAATATTTATCACAGCTGAACTCAGGGGAAATTTTGACCACTTACTTGGTAAACTAGTAAGTACTGTAACAGAAAATAAATCAGTGTTGCCCTTTGTGATTTAGAACAAGTAATTCTGTCAGTGCATTGGGATGAATAAGAATGTGGTTGAGTGAAGATCTTGATATCTAAACCTGATGACCGTATCAGAAAAAAAGAAACACATGAGAGAGTGGGCAAATTAAATTGAATTCTTCAATCAATAGAAAATAACAATAATAAAAAAAACCTACTTGAATAGCCATAAGCTTTTGTTAAACAGCAAGCATCTCTAAATTATTGTGACTAAGTAGAAGCAGTAGGATTGATTTTTGTGGCACCTGCGAGGCAGGAAAGGGATGACAATATTCTGAAAAAAATCAGCATTGAATTTGCCGCCTCATTTTCCTTAATGATTCTCCAGCTACCTTTCTAATTATGTGGATTTTCAAATTTGAAATATGTAAATCAGGGTTATGTGTTCGTTGTAAAGTCGTTAGACAATTTTCAGCTGGTAAACTGAGAGGAATAAGCAGCACAAACAATACCCATTCATACATGAATGCTCACCTTGGACTAAAAGAAAAATGCCACCAGACCTATTACTCCTCCATCCATATACGCCTTCCTCTAACACGCCCGTTCCCCTTACGTTTGAATCTGCTTTGCTCTTTCAGTCCAGTCTTCGAGCTTAGCTCTGCAGAAGAGCCATCAGCATTTCAAAATCCCTCCTTCAGTGAATTGCTTGTATGTGTTTTGGTATTGCTCACATTTGGGTGACTATTATACAGATAAGGCTTCACCAGCAAAATGATGTCGGAAGGGCAGTGTGATCTCACTGCTCAACACTACTCTCAATGAAAATCAACCCCTTTGCAGTGTATAGTGCAGAAGGAGGCTTTTCAGTTAATCTCCACTTGCAAGAGTTAGCCACTTAGTTCTGTTCCTGTCTACTCTCTAAGCCCATTCAAAATTTGTCTTTTCCAAAACTTGCCCATTTTCTTTTCAGAAATGATGAATCTGTCTACACTGATTTAGTTGAACATTGAGCGAACAACATGAAGGAAAAAGCTGCAATCTACTCAATTTCACTTATTGGCTTAATTAGCGATTTTGGTTTTGAGTTTTTTTTAAATATGTTTTTTGAAACATCTTTGTAATTGTAATGATTGAAACCAGCTGGATCTTGTTGGCTATGAGATCCTTGATTGGGGTGGTTAATCAGAAAACCTTTGGCCAACCAAAATAATGAGGAGAGGCCCCTGTGTTGGAGGCAGCACCTGTTTTGTGAGTGGACTCTGCCTCAGAATAGACCAGGCCCCTCATGGTTTGCACTGTACTCTTATATGTACATTGTGTTCACACTGTATCTTATCGTGTATGTTGTGAATGAATGGTGTTTCCATAGGTGCATTGCGTTTTGTGTGTTTTGGGGGACAGCTAATTTCGCTGGGAGTGCTGAAGTGTGGGTTTCCTTTTATGCACTTTTTCGGCTGTTTGCTGTGTGCTTTTATTTGGAGGATTGTGAAGCAGGTTTACTTTGTTGGTTCTGTATATTGCTTTTCCTGTTGGTTGTTGGGGGACTTGAGGCATTTGCTTTCAGGACCCTGTTTCTTTGTAGTTATTTCTACTGCTAACTGTTAGTGTGTCAAGTGTTTCTCAATTTGTAAAAGGTTGAATTAAAAAAATCAGGAGATTATCTACTCAGTTGAGAACTGACTCTGAGCTGGCTGGCCACACAGCCAGTGTACTGTGGAGAAAATTCCTCTTGGTCTGGGACATTGCCTTCCTTTTTTTTGTTCTTTTGGATTTTTGGTTTGTTCCTCTGCGCAGTGTTCGGCTGCACCAGTAGTCACCACCATCACTGCTGCTGCTGCTGCTGCTGCTCCTGCTACTGCCTAATCCTGCTCCTGCTGCAGCAGCCTGGGCTCTACCACACCTGGGACTGTTGCTGCTGCTGCCTTGGTCTTCCAGCATCAGGATCGCCATTATTGCCTGAGGCCTGCACAGAAGAAGACCATCTGGGGTCATCCAGCAGCACGCCATGCCGAGCTCAAAAACAGCAAGCCCTAGCCATACTTATGCCGGGATAGCCACTGCTCCAGCCCCGGCTGCAAACCCGTCCCCTTTCAAGCACCTGACCAAACGCCTGGGGGTGAAGTCCTATCCCCACCTGAGCGTGACCATCGAGGTCTGCAGTAATGGAATGCTTGTGTGGTGTCAGCCCACTGGCCATCATTGCTACGGCCCACATGTACAGGAAAGCCCATATTCCTTTTGAAGTCCAAGCAGGCAGTCCACCTAGCCATGCAGAGGGGGCTCACTGTAGACAGTACATTTTTACCGGTGAATCCCCTAGATGTTACTGTCCAGAGGGTTATGATTCCCAACGTCTCGTCTTTCATTGCCAGTGAGGTCCTCCTCCCCCACCTCCAAACTCTGAGGGATATCTGGTCAGGTGTTCAGCCGCTCCTGCTTGGTCTGAAAGACTCCGCCCTAGGGCACATCTACTCCTTCCGGGGTCAGGTGTGGACCTGGCCCTGGGGGAGGGTTTACAAAGAGAAGAAGGCCGCACTTCAGGACCTGTAGCTTATCGGGTCCCAGGGTGCATAGGTGAGGCTGTGGATCTGGCTCCTCCATGACTTGGACTGCGCCTTCCCATTGTTCTACTTGCTGGAGAAAAGGTGCGGCACCTGTCAGCAGCTCCTGGTGCTGCTGGCCGGCGATGGGTCCCTTGTCTCTGATCCAGAGGGCTTCTAGGGCAAGATTCATGCCTATTACACAGCTCTGTTCTCTCCGGATCCATCCAGCAAGGATGCTTGCAGAGTTCTGTGGGAGGACCTGCCACAGCTCAGCCTGGAGGACACTGGAAGGCTTGATGCTGTTGTCACTCTTGAGGAGTTGATCAGCGCTCTCGACCGGCTCTCGAGGGGCAAGTCCCTGAGGCTAGACTGACTGATTGTGGAGTTCTTCAGGGGTTTTGTGATGTCCTGGGGAGCAGCCATGTGCAGGTCATGGGGAGTGTTTTACTCCCAGAGAGCTGCCCTTTCTTGGCACTGGGCAGTCATCATCCTGCTGCTCAAGAAGGGGGACCTTTGTTCCCTGAGGAACTGGCATCTGGTCTCCTCCTCAGCAAGGATTATAAAATTTTTGAAAGGGTGTTGTCTTCTCGCCTGGCTTTCATGCCAGCCCACATGATTCACTCAGACCAGTCCTACATGGTCCTGGGCCAGAAGATTCATGACAACGTCCATTTGGTCCGGGACCTGATCCATTTCTGTCGACGGGCTGGTCTGTCAAGCGCTTTCCCCTCTCTTGATCAGGAGAAGGCATTCAACAGGGTCGATCATGAATCTCTGCTCAGGACTCTGCGGGTATTCGAGGATGGGACACAGTTTGTCGCCTGGATCCAACTTTTGTACACCACCGCATAGTGTCTGATTAAGTTAATGGATCCCTGACAGCGCCCCTTCACTTTGGGAGACGATACATCAAGGCTGCCCCTTGTCCAGCCAGTTGTATTCCCTGTGTGTAGAACCTTTACTGTGCCTGTTGCGGAGGATGTTGTCGAGGCTGGTTCTGCATGGGTGGGGCAGGGGCGTGGTTCTCTCAGCTTACGCTGACAAAATGTTCCTCACTTTCACCGACCCATCTGAGCTGGGGGAATGCATGAGTACCAAGTGATGCACTCAACGGTGTCTTCAGCCAAGATCAACTGGGTTAATCATTCCGGACTCCTGGTTGGTCAGTGATGGGTAGAGTCTCTGCCGGAGAAGTTAAGAGGGTTCAGCTGGCGTACCACCCATCTCCTCTATCTGGGGGTCTACCATAGCCCAGCTGAGGAAATTTGGCTGACAAATTGGCAGGAGCTGGAGGCCAAAGTCACTGCTCACCTAGGCCACTGGTCAGGACCGCTCCAAGTGCTGTCTCACAGGAGTCGAGTGCTAGTCAGAAACCGGCTGGTCCCTCCTCCTGGGTTTGTCATTGACATCCAGTGAACTTTAGTTCACTTCTTCTGGGACAAAAGTATGCACTTGGTCTTGGCACAGGTTCTGAGTCTCCCTGTTGTGGAGGGCGGTCAGTCACTGGTGTGTGTCCACATATGATGGTGACTTTCTGCCTTCACACTTTGCAGTTATACTCTACATTGAGCTTCCTCCTAGGTGGTGTGCCCTGGTGATGTATTATTTTCTGCCAAGTGCCCAACCTCAACTATGACACACAGCTCCTGTTTATTAACCTTGATGGCTTGGAGATATAAATTAACATTGAAAATCATGCCTATACAGAAAATTTCACTATTACTATAATAAACACGCACATTTATTGAATTAAAATTTTAATTCAAAAGAGATTGAATTGACATTGTTGAAATCAGTTGATTTTTTTTGCTTGCTGAATGCAGCAAGCTGGACTTTGCTTCAGATGACAAACTTCCA
Source organism: Chiloscyllium punctatum (assembly GCF_047496795.1). Taxonomy (NCBI): domain Eukaryota; kingdom Metazoa; phylum Chordata; class Chondrichthyes; order Orectolobiformes; family Hemiscylliidae; genus Chiloscyllium; species Chiloscyllium punctatum. The sequence continues at coordinate 45,083,960 of NC_092775.1, read as the reverse complement.
GCAGGTCAGGACTTCCTAGTTTATCTATGCATGTTGGCATTGCCGTTGCTAAGTGGGCAGAAAATGGGAGCAACAACATTTAACTACATGGAAATTAGAAAAAGTGATTCACTCCGATGATCGATCGTCCAAGCAAATCAATTTCTTTCATTTTCAAGTAATGAAACATTGACTATAAAGAACCTGTTAGCTGTTAGTCATTTATAGGCTCCATTGCTACTTAATAGAGGTATGATTATCAAACAGTCAAATCATACTTGCTAATACACTGAACTAGAAGATTCATTCCTTTTCATCTTCTTCAGATGGCTTCAATTGTCATGATCTTATTAACCAGAGTAATTCAAGTACTAAGTCCTGCCCAGTCATGAATATTGCCAGCAAAATTAATTGGATAGAATCAGGACTAAGAACCTTGACTGTATTTTTGTCCTAACAAGCAGGCACTGAAGCTTGCGGACCAATCCAGCTAATTAATATATATTTTTATGAAGGTGTCATGAATTGGAGAATTTGACCTCTGTCTTTTGAAGCCCCTCTTCGTTGGTCACACAAATATTTTTCCTTCTTCTTTAGCATGCGGCTATCTCACTTTAATTATAATGTAATTAACTAGATCAAAGTGAAGGAACCAAATTACAAGGTTTATTGAAGAGTAAAAGAAGAAATTTTATTCATTCCTAAACTTGAGAAAAAAACTTCTAAATGCCATGTCAAACACACACTGAAATAAAAGTAAAAATATGAAAAAAATAGTAAAATAATAAAGTGTCTGGTGGTGACAGGAAGAATAGGCTGCACAGATTTTTAAAAATAATGTCTTTAGAATCTTTAGAGTATTTGATCTTAAACCTGCAGCCAGTTCTTTCGTTATTTACTCATATTCCTCACTCCAGTTCTTGAGTTTGCAGTGAATGGTTGTTGGCCCATGTTGGCTTAGAGAGAGAGAAAGTTATGGAGCATAGAAATAGACCCTTCAGCCCACTTTATCTGTACCCTCCAATAAACACCAAATTACATTAATCTTATTTATCTGTAATTGGCACATAGATTATGATTCCTGGCACTTTAAGTATTCATCCAGACGCTTCTTAAATATTGTGAGAGTACCTGCCTCCATTGCCCTCTCAGACAGCGTGTTACATATATCAACCACCGTCTCAGGGAAAAACTTCCTTTAGATCTGCTTGAATACTTTCTCCTCACTTTAAACTTCTGCTGCTTGGTCTTAGACATGTCTCTCACAATCTACTCTGTCTATCCCTCCTATAATTTTGTATACCTCAGTCAGATGCTCTCTCAGCCTCCTCTGCTCAATAGAAAACAAACCCAACCCATCCAGTCTCTTCTCATAACTGAGACTTTTCATCCTAGATGACATCCTGGTGAATCTTCTTTGCACCCTCCCCAATAAAACCTCATTATTCTGATAGTGTGGCAACCAGAACTGCACACCGTATTCCATCTGTGACTTAATCAAATGTTTGAAAAAGTTTTAACAAGACTCCCTTACTCCTATATTCTGTGCCTGACTAATGAAGGCAAGCATCCCATGTGGCTTCTTCACCATCCTGTTGACCTACACTGATACCCTTAGGGATCTGTGGACTTGTACACCCCTGGTCTCTTTATTCTTCAGCACTCCCTAAGGACATACCATACATTGTGTACATCCTTCCCTTATTAGACCTCTGATTAAATTCCTATTTACTAGCTGATCAATATCTAAGACAATCCTCCTCACTCTCAACAACACCACCAATGTTTTTAAAAAATTGTTTGATGGACCAGAATGCATACAGAGCTCTTAATCGTACTGTATAGTCAGTGGTTTTCAAAAGGCCAATGTTCATGTTACATTGACTTCACCCATTCTATTGATGTCACATGCAATCTGTAGGGGGAGACAAGGAGTCCTATTCTGTATTTTGGAGGGAGCAGATGTGTCTATAACAGCTCCCTAAGACCCAAGTAATTACGCCTGACCAAATGTAATTGTATTTATTGCTATCAAGCAATAAACCTTGTCATTTAAGAACAGTGCCTCTTCTGATGATACTCTATGATAATGTATTTTCTATCACTAAATGAAATAACATTTGCCTCAGTCCCAGAAGTCAAGAGGCTGCTCTCTCATTAGACAGAGATAGCAGGTGATAATTTTAACCTTTTGGTCACCATGCCTCAGGCAGGCGTTAGGTTGACAAAATAAGGCTTTCATGGTGACTTTAGACAATACAAAAATTTAACTTGCACTGCTGGTGTCACCCTGAAATGCAAACCAGCTTTCCAAGTTAACCAGTCTCCAACACTCTATTACTAATTACAAAATAGACCCTTTCCAAAGCAAAAACAAAAGGGGCAGCGAGTTAACTCAACAACCCCTACTTAGAACCGCAATTGAAAACATTAACTTTTATTCAATAACAAGAAGAATGACAAAAAAAAACAAAAGCTGCATTTGCTTCCAAGAATGAATGAGGACTACTTGCCTTTTGAACAAAAATATTTACAGCCAATGAATGATCATTTGTACCTGGTTCCCATCTGTTGGCACCACCTCTTATCTAAGTCCTGCTGAGCTTGTTGCATCTGATGCTGCAGCATTCTGTCATGCTGAAGGTGATATGTCTCCTGCTCAATGTTGCTTTCCTTAGAGAAGAACAGGGAGAATAGTTCAGCTTAGTAGAGGGGTCAATAACCAGGGGGCACAGTTTTAAGATAAGGAGTGGGAGGTATAGAGGGGATTTGAGGACTTTTTTTACTCAGGGAATAATCATAGATAAAGGAGAATCAGTGGATGTCACGTCTTTGGATTTTCTGAAGGTGTTTGATAAGGTACCACAAATTATGTTACTTAAAAATTTAAGAGGTCATGGTGTTGGGTCAGTAAATTAGGATGGATAAAGGATTATTTACCTAATAAAAGACAGAAAATTAAGATAAGGGGTGCATCCTCAGGATGGCAACCTGTAACTTGTGGAATGCCACATGGACCGGTGCTGAGGCCACAATTATTTAAAATATATAATGTATAGATTTGGATGATGAACATGAATGTACTGTAGCCAAGTTTGAGCTTGACAAAAATAAGTGGGAAGGCAAGTAATGAGGATTACACACAATTTACAGTGATTCATAGATGGGTTAAGCTAGTGTCAAAAATTGACAAATAGAATATAATGTGGGAAAATAAGACGTTATGTACTTTAACAGGAAGAATAGAGGAGTTGGATATTATTTAAATGGAGAAAGACTGCAGAAAGCTGTAGCACGAAGGATTTGAGAACTTGTGTGCATAACCCCAAAAAGCTAACATACACATTTAACAGATAATATGGACTATAAAAATAAGAAACTCTGCAATGCATTAGTTAGACAACACCTAGAATACTGTGAACCATTCTGGTCCCCTTATCTAAGAAAAGACATGCTGGCATTGGAGACAGTCCAAAGGAAGTTCACTAGGTTGATCCCAGGTATGGTCTGATTTTCTTATGACTAGATTGGGCCTATATTCGTTTGGGGTCAAAAAAATGAGAAACAACCTTATTGAAGAATGGAAGATTCTTAGGTAACGTGACAGGGTACCTGTAGAGATGTTTTTTCCCTTGATGGAAGAATCTTGGGCCAGATAGCATATATCAGAGTAAGGTGTCACCTAGTTAGATGAAGAGGATAGTCAGTACTTGGAAATCTGTATCACAGAGGGCTATAGAGGCTGGGTACGGAGAGCAGTTGATCTTCCGTAATTACACCGGCACCACTCCCCACCTCTTCCTCTGCTACATTGATGACTGCATTGGCGCCACCTCGTGCTCCCGCAAGGAGGTCGAGCAATTCATCAACTTCACCAACACATTCCACCCTGACCTTAAATTTACCTGGACCATCTCTGACACCTCCCTCCCCTTCCTGGACTCTCCATCTCCATTAATGACGACCGACTTGACACTGACATTTTTTACAAACCCACCGACTCCCACAGCTACCTGGATTACACCTCTTCCCACCCTACTTCTTGCAAAAATGCCATCCCGTATTCCCAATTCCCCCGCCTCTGCTGTATCTGCTCCCAGGAGGACCAGTTCCACCACAGGACACACCAGATGGCCTCCTTCTTTAGAGACCGCAATTTCCCTTCCCACGTGGTTAAAAATGCCCTCCAACGCATCTCGTCTACATCTCGCACCTCCGCCCTCAGACCCCACCCCTCCAACCGTAACAAGGACAGAACGCCCCTGGTGCTCACCTTCCACCCTACCAACCTTCGCATAAACCAAATCATCCACCAACATTTCCGCCACCTCCAAACAGACCCCACCACCAGGGATATATTTCCCTCCCCACCCCTTTCCGCCTTCCGCAAAGACCGTTCCCTCCGTGACTACCTGGTCAGATCCATGCCCCCAAACAACCCACTCTCCCATCCTGGCACTTTCCCCTGCCACTGCAGGAACTGTAAAACCTGCGCCCACACCTCCTCCCTCACCTCTATCCAAGGCCCTAAAGGAGCCTTCCACATCCATCAAAGTTTTACTTGCACATCCACTAATATCATTTATTGTATCCGTTGCTCCCGATGCGGTCTTGTCTACATTGGGGATACTGGGCGCCTCCTAGCAGAGTGCTTTAGGGAACATCTCCGGGACACCCGCACCAATCAACCACACTGCCCCGTGGCCCAACATTTCAACTCCCCCTCCCACTCTGCCGAGGACATGGAGGTCCTGGGCCTCCTTCACCGCCGCTCCCTCTCCACCAGCCGCCTGGAGGAAGAACGCCTCATCTTCCACCTCGGAACACTTCAACCCCAGGGCATCAATGTGGACTTCAACAGTTTCCTCATTTCCCCTTCCCCCACCTCACCCTAGTTCTAAACGTCCAGCTCAGTACTGTCCCCATGACTTGTCCGGACCTGTCCTACCTGCCTATCTCCTTTTCCATCTATCCACTCCACTCTCTCCTCACTGACCTATCACCTTCATCCCCTCCCCCACTCACCCATTGTACTCTATGCTACTTTCTCCTCACCCCCACCCTCCTCTAGCTTATCTCCCCACTCTTCAGGCTCACTGCCTTTATTCCTGATGAAGGGCTTTTGCCCGAAACGTCGATTTCGAAGCTACTTGGATGCTGCCTGAACTGCTGTGCTCTTCCAGCACCACTAATCCAGAATCTGGTTTCCAGCCTCTGCAGTCATTGTTTTTACTACATAGATTTATAGTCAGTAATGGATTTAAGGTTCTTGGGGAAAAAGCAGGAAAGTGGAGTTGAAGGTTATCAAATCAGCAGGATCTCATTGAATTGGCAGAGTAGTCTCAATGGCATAAATGTCCTCCTTCTGCTCCTATGTCTTATGGTTGCTCTAAATCTGTACGATTGTCCATGGTCCAATCCTCAGGCAGCAATGATATGCAACCCATGATCCTGACTAAATCAAGCAGCTGACAGACCAAGTCCAAGCCTCTGACTGAGATCTGACATTGCCCTTGACTCACTGCAATGGTAGATCCTGAATGATGACAGTTCCTTTGTACTTGATTGAAGACCATTCATTTTATATCTGGATACATTGCCATTCAGTTGAAGCAGATGCAGGCTGTTTGCTATGTAAAATGATGGCTAATGCTATAGATGTGACATTGGTCTAGCATGGTGCTGTAGAACAATATATTCATCCCCTTGACTGATGACTACTAACAACCATGACAGGCTATCTGACTTTGTGTCTGTATTAAATAGCAAGGCAAGATAGAAATATTGAGCCTTTCCTGAATAAATTGCAAAGTGCAAAAAAGTGAGGTAAGGTGAAACAAGGCAAGGCAGAGCATCCATTTAGATGTGAAGCAAAAGGTCATTAAGAAGGCAAGCAAAGAGTCTGAGATACAAACTGTTTTGTTGCATGAAATAGACCCCTGTCCCCATGTACAAAGTGGCCAAGCAGTAACATTGCAATGTAATGTGTTGTGTACTTCAAAGAACAGCGAGTTGGAGATGACATTGATGTAGTAAGACTGGAGTGTGTCCGATACCATCTCTGTGGTTGAAATGTGCAGGAGATCTCTGCCCAAGGACCATGTCCTGAGGTGTTGAGAACCACTGGGCAACATGAAAGCCAGGGAAGAAATGTCCAGTTGGAACAACCAGGTTATTGCTCTGACTTTCATGTCAGAAATTGTCACCATCTAGTTTATCTCTGTTATGTAGAAGAATAACAGACAGCATTCAATGAAGCAAAAATAGGTAATAATGGGATGTTAATTCATTAAAATACCCTCTCACCACTCACTAGCAAGATTCTTGTCTCTGTTGAAACTTCAGGTGGAAAATTGGACTTTATTTTCTCAATGTCAAAAATGTCAATTTTCCAATCTCACTATATTGTCCCAACTGACTCATCATTGCCGATATCATTTAGGAGCTGGGAAAATTGAGTGCATTGAATTACATTGAACATACAGCACAGAAATCCATTTGGATAAATTAAACTGCACTTGTGTTTTTACTCAGCATGGGTACCTTCCCATTTATTTTCCATAATTTAATCCATTCATGTGATCATTCTATTCCTTATTTCTTTCATGTGTACATCAAGATTTCTACTGAAAGCATCTGAGATATTTGGTTCAACTATTTCAGTTGGCAGAGACTTCCACATTGTAAATACTGTCAGAATAAAGAAATTTCTCATTATTTCTTCTCTTCTTTGTAACAACTAGTTTTAGATTCTCCTCACAGTGAGACGTTCTCTTCACATCTATCTTCAACAAACCATTTATCATTTTAATGACCTCTAACAGATCACATCTCAGCCTACACTTTCCTAAAGAAAAAAACATAACCTATTTCTCAATCTTTCTCAGTAGCTGCACTCTCTTGGTTTTGGGACCATTCTTTGAAATTCCTTTTGGACTTTCTTTGTGCTTCTAATTATTTTTTGTAGCATGGAGCCAGAATCCTGTGCAATATTCCAAAATGCTACCTAGCCAGGATCCTTTGTGAAGTTTAACATAAATTCACTTATTTTAAATTCCATACCCTTAGAAATAAATTACAATGCTAGTTGAATTGTTTTGCTGACTTCCAATATTACTTATAATAATTTGTTCAGCTATATTCCTTGATGTCTTTATTCACCTACCTATATAATTCCACATTTTACCAGGAGTAAATGATGCTTCTTATTTATTCTTTCAAAATGCATCACCTCACATTCATCCATATTAATTTATATTTCCCATTGAACTGACCAGTCTGCAAATATGTTGTACTCTGTCATTTCTTACCATCTGTGTTACTTGACCCACGGTTTGGTATAATCTCTAAGTATTGATATTGAATTACATTTTTCCTAACTATTGTTCAAATGTAAATTATTAATAACAATTATGTCAATATCAGCCCTTGTTTAATATTATTCTCTATTTTCCTCTATTCAGAATTAATACTATTTACCATTATTCTCTGCCTTTTATTTTAGCTAACTTGTCAATTTTGAAATTTGTCCCCTGACTCCACATGCCTTAATTTTTGTCACAATTGCTTGGTAAAGCATTGACGGCCTTTTGAAAATCCAATTATATGACCTTCACTGCATGATATTGCCTCTTTAAAAACACAATCAGATTAGTCAAGCAGAAGGCATACTAAGTTTTTTTATATTTTTGTCTGTACTTCTTCATTTATTATATTGCTTAATATAGATTCCATTATCTTTCTTAAAACTGTCATTATGATAAGTAATCTAGTCTCCACACATCACTCTCTCTTTCTTTTCATCTGAAGTTAGGTTTTTATCTTCTTCTCTCCCCAGTTGGTCATTATGGTCTCCATTTCTGTACAAGCTGTAAAATATCATTGTCAAGTATTATTGTCAAGTGGGTGTGAGGTGAATCACTTTGGTATGAGAAACAAAAAGATGGGGTACTGGGCTAATGGTCAGATACTTGGTAGTGTGGATGAGCAGAGGGATCTTGGTATCCATGTACACAGATCTCTGAAAGCTGCCACCCAGGTAAATAGTGCGGTGAAGAAGGCATATGGCGTACTGGCTTTTATTGGTAGAGGAATTGAGTTCCGGAGTCCTGAGGTCATGTTGCAGTTGTATAAGACTCTGGTGCGGCCGCATCTGGAGTATTGTGTGCGGTTTTGGTCACCATACTATAGGAAGGATGTGGAGGCACTGGAACAGGTGCAGAGGAGGTTTACCAGGATGTTGCCTGATATGGTAGGAAGATCGTATGAGGAGAGGCTGAGGCACTTGGGGCTGTTTTCATTGGAGAAAAGAAGGTTTAAGGGTGACTTGATAGAGGTGTACAAGATGATTAGGGGTTTAGATAGGGTTGACCATGAGAACCTTTTTCCACGTATGGAGTCAGCTATTACGAGGGGGCATAGCTTTAAATTAAGGTCTGGTAGGTATAGGACAGAAGTTAGGGGTAGATTCTTTACTCAGTGAGTCGTGAGTTCATGGAATGCCCTGCCAGTAGCAGTGGTGGGCTCTCCCTCTTTATGGGCATTTAAACGGGCATTGGATAGTCATATGGAGGATAGTGGGCTAGTGTAGGTTAGGTGGGCTTGGATCAGCGCAACATCGAGGGCTAAAGGGCCTGTACTGCGCTGTATTGTTCTATGTTCTATTACATGGAGACAAGTTATACAATTTGAAATAACTCAACAGATCCTGTCACCAAATCACCCTTTATTTGCACATGCATAGTGTGTGACAGTGACCCAGCTCGCACAGAGCTGGTTCTGAGAGTGAGCAGAACCCTGACACTTCTGTTTAAGTTTTTTTCTTTCTTTTTTTTTAAACCCCCACACTACCGCCTAACCTCGGTAGTGCTTATATTTTCCCCAGCACCCATGTTGTGAGACACAGTGAAAGACACAAGGTGGACAAATCTTTATTCAAATTTCCACCACCAGGAAGAAAGGAAACACCTGAGTGGCAAATGACAAGCAGTGCCCTTCACACCAAAGGGCAATGCTGTGTGATCAAACAGTGAAGGGGAGGGTAGGGATTAAATCAAAATAGAGTTGGAAGGGGAAATAATACACTCCACTCTCTGTGGCGCCCACCTCTCCCTGAACAACTCCAGGGTGTTGGTGGAGACCACATGCTCCTTCTCCAAGGACACCCGGGCTCTAATGTAACCGTGGAATAGGGGTAGACAGTCGGCCCTGACGACCCCTCCACGGCCCGCTGCCTGGACCTGTTGATGGCCAGTTTGGCCAGGCCCAGGAACAGACCCACGACGAGGTCTTCAGACCTGCCCTCCCTCTTCCGTACCGGGTGCCCGAAGATCAGGAGCGTGGGACTGAAGTGCAGCCAAAAGCAGAGGAGAAGGTTTTTGAGAAAATCAAAAAGGGAGTGCAAACGCCCACACCCAATATATACATGGTCCACGGACTCCACAGAACAAGCAGTTGGGCTGGGAGTCCGTGAACCACCGCAACCTGCGGTTGCAGGGGACTGCTGCGTGCAGCACCCTCCACCCCAGATCCCCGAGAGAAAGGGGGAGGACTCCCGCGTAGAGAGCCCTCCACTGGGGATCCCCACCACCCGGTGGCAAATGGGCACACCAAGGCGTGTGCAGACGGTGGATGAGGGAGAAGAGGTGGACGGTGTGCAGCAGCAGTCGATACAGGGCCTTCCTTTTAATATCCTTAAAACAAAATTAAAATTCTGGAGGCGGCTCAGGTTGTGGGGCACAGGCTCCCGCGGGAAGTACGGGACCTTGGGGCCAATGTGAAATTCCGTTCGGGCTGGGGTGAGTGCAGATGGGATCCCACCGCACACCTGAGCGTCCTCCAACCGGTGCACTACGTCGGGTCCGAGCAGCGCCGTTTTAAGGCGTCGGATGGCGGTGGCCACGTACCAGACGTCTACCGCTGCCCTGCTCGCTATGTCCTGCGGCAGCGTCCAGCCCAGGGCCCCGGCACCCAGCACGTCCCCTACCCTGGTCGCCCTCGCCGCCACGGCCCTCCCCTCCGACAGCCACTCGAACCCGCGAGTACGGAGGTGCGGATTCCTGAGCAACGGCTCCCTGACGACAGCCGCTACTCCAGCCGGAGGGTAGGCGCGACGCGATTCGACCATGTTCCAGACAGTGATCAGGTCCTGGTAAAAGACAGGCAGCGCCTTGAGGGCGACCTCCAAACCGTCACGGTCGACGATCAAGAGCTGCGTGTTGTAGTTGAGGTTACGCACCTGGCGGAAAAAATACGTCGCCAGGGCGCACCACCTAGGAGGAGGCTCGACGTAAAGGTATCGCCGCAAGGTCTGAAGGCAGAATGTCGCGACCTGGGTGCGGAAGCACACCAGCGACTGATCGCCCTCCTCAATAGGGAGACTCCGAACCTGCGCAGCGACCCTGTGCATCTTTTTGTCCCAGAAGAAGTCGACCAACGTTCTCTGGATGTCAGCGACAAAGCCAGGAGGAGGGACCAAAGTGACCAGCCGGTACCACAGCATGGCGGCCACCAGCTGGTTTAATGACCAGCACTCGACTCCTGTAAGATAGCACTCGGAGCAGTCCTGTCCAGCGGCCTAGGCGAGCCGAGACTTTGGCCTCCAGCTCCTGCCAGTTGGCCGGCCAGGATTCCTCAGCCGGGCTGAGGTAGACCCGCACGTAGAGGAGATGGGTGGTACTCCAGCTGAACCCCCGTAACTCCTCCGGCAGAGAGTCCACCCGCCACGGACCGACCAGTAGTCCGGAACACTTGGCCCAGTTGATTCTGGCGGAAGACGCCGCAGAGTACATGGCCTGGCACTCGCGCATCCTCCCCAGGTCAGCCGGGTCGGTGAAAGTGAGGAGCACGTCGTCGGCGTAGGCCGAGAGGACCACCCCCGTGCCTGCGCCGCGCAGAACCAGCCCCGACAACCTCCTCCGCAAGAGGCGCGGGAAAGGCTCCACGCACAGGGAATACAGCTGGCCGGACAGGGGGCAGCCTTGATGCACTCCTCTCCCGAAGCGAAGGGGCGCCGTCAGGGACCCGTTAACTTTAACCAGACACTCTGCGGCGGCGTACAAAAGTCGGATCCGGGCGACGAACCGCGTCCCGAACCCGAACGCCCGCAGAGTCCCGAGCAGGTACTCGTGATCGACCCTGTCGAACGCCTTCTCCTGGTCGAGAGACAGGAAGGCGCTCGGCAGACCAGCCCGTCGACAAAAATGCATCAGGTCCCGGACCAGGTGGACGTTGTCGTGTATCCTCCGGCCCGGGACCGTGTAGGACTGGTCCGGGTGAATCATGTGGGCCAGCATGGAAGCCAGGCGAGAAGACAACACCCTGGCGAAGATTTTGTAATCCGTGCTGAGGAGGGAGACCGGACGCCAGTTCTTCAAAGAACGAAGGTCCCCCTTCTTTGGCAGCAGGACGATGACCGCCCTGCGCCAAGAAAGGGGCAGCTGTCCGGCATTTAGACACTCCCCCAGGACCTGTGCGTAGTCGTTCCCCAGGACGTCCCAGAACGCCCTGAAGAACTCCACAGTCAGCCCGTCCAGCCCCGGGGTTTTGCCCCTCGAGAGCCGGTCGAGGGCGCCGGTCAGCTCCTCTAAAGCAACGGGAGCGTCGAGCCTTCCGGCGTCCTCCGGGCTGAGCTGCGGCAGGTCCTCCCACAGAACTCTGCGAGCATCCTCGCTGGACGGATCCTGAGAGAACAGAGCCGTGTAATAATTTCGGACGTGGGCCCTGACGCCCTCCAGATCCGAGATGAGGGACCCGGCGTCGGCCAGCAGCACAAGGAGCTGCTGACGGGTGCCACGCCTTTTTTCCAGCGAGTAGAAGAAGGGGGAGCTGCGGTCCAGGTCCTGCAGGAGCTGGATCCGCGACCTCACGTACGCGCCCCGAGGAGCTGCAGGTCCCGGAGCGCGGCCTTCTTCTCTTCGTACACCCCGCGCAGGGCCGGGTCCGCGTCGGGCTGACCGAGGCGTGACTCCAGGTCGAGCATCTCCCTCTCCAACTCCACGATCCTGGATTTCCGCCTCTTGGTCGACCCCCTCGCGTACTCCTGACAGAAGACGCGGACGTGAGCCTTGCCCACGTCCCACCATAGCCTCAGGGAGGGGAAGCTTCCCCGCTTCCTTCTCCAGCCGGCCCAGAAATGACGAAACGAGTCCCGGAACCGCTCGTCCTCCAGCAGCAGGTTGTTAAAGTGCCAGTACGCAGAGCCGAGCCTGGCGCCGAACGGAAGGAGTTCCGGCCACACCAGGTGATGGTCCGTGCACGACACCTGCCGCGTGGAGGCCTTCGGAAAACAGGAGGCGTACGCCCGCGAAACGTACAGGCGGTCGATTCTGGACGCTCCGACCCCAGGCCTCACGAAGGTGAAGGCGATGGAGTCGGGATGGAGATTCCGCCAGACGCCCACCAGGTCGAAGGACTTGACCAAGTCCCCCAACCTCTTCCCCGACGCACAGCCAGTGCGGGCACCGCCGTGGTCCCTGCCCTCGAGGATGCAGTTAAAATCTCCCCCGAGGACGACGCACTGGTTCTCGTCGATGGAAGCGAGATGAGCGGACAGTTCTTCGAAGAAGCTCGCTTGCCTCGGCCCGGCCAGGGGAGCGTATACGTTCACCAAGTGAAGCACCGCGCCCCCCCAGCCGAACCGTCAGGTGAAGCAAACGGCCTGGCACCGGCTCCCTAACCGCCAAGATCTCCGGCTGAAAATGCGGGGCCAACAGGATAGCCACCCCGCCAGATCTGCGGGTGAGGTGACTCATGTAGACCCCCCCTCGCCACTCCAGGAGCCAGGTGGCTTCGTCTCCCGGGGTAGTGTGGGTTTCTTGCAGGAAGCACACCGCATACCTCCCGTCCCGAAGGACCGAGAGGGTCTGGAATCTGCGCTGTGACTCCCTGCTGCCGTTGATGTTGAGGCTGGCTATAGTTGTCGCCATGTCGGAAGCGTTGTGCTACCACCACCAGTACAGTTAAAAAAACACAGATAAAATTACTGGGAGGACGAGGGAGGGGCACAGGTGTCCCTCGCCCTCACCAGGAGTGCCCCCAGGAAGTTCCTGACTCGCTTTCGCTCATTGGAACCGAGCCCAGGTGCCTGGCGAGCAGCGTGGGCCGACCAATAAACTGGCTCAAAAGAGCTCCAGCGGTCGAGCGCCAGTTGGGCTCTATCCCGGCGACCTAGAGTTTCCTCGACAAATTCCCGGAGTTCCTCGAGGGGGATGAGGGGGAGATCGGCAGAGGGCACCTGGGACTCAAAAACGTCACTACAGACAGAGTCCGCGTCGTCCCCGGTGTCCGCCACCGATCCCGAACCCTCCTCCGGGAGGTCGCCCTCGGTCGCTGACCCCTCCCCCACCGAGAGGATGGGGGCTGGTCCGGCGCCGCCAACAGGCCTCGAACCCCCAGCGACCCCACCCCCAGGGTCACCGGCGGTACCTTCCTCGGCGCACCCCGTCCCGGAACGCCCCAAATTCGGGTCGTCGGGCGGCGGAGGCTCGGGGCCCCGCTCTCCTCCCGACACCGGGACGCCTGGCTCCTCGGGGAAAAGATCGTCCCCCAGGAAAAGGTCATCCCCCAGGGCCAAGGCCCCCGGAAAAACAGTCTGGGAGGGAGGAGCGGGGATAACACCTACCTCCCCTCCGCCGCTCGGCGACCGAGTAAAGGGTCCTGTGTCGACGCCCGCACCGCGGCCCTCGTCGTCGTTGTTGTTGTTGTTGTTGTTGTTGTTGTTGGGCAGGTCAGGCCGCGGTGCGGGATCGTTGGTGGGTCCCGTGGGCCCGTCCCCTGGAGAGGGGCAGCGCCGCCGGCGCGCTGCAGGACTGTCTCTCCCCTCCAAGGGCCAGCCCCTCTTCCCCAGAGAGACAGGGGGGGATTTATGGGCCTTTCCCTCCCCGCCCGCCTTGGTGGTCATGGGGCCTGAGGCCCCTCCCCCCAGCCTTTCCCGGAATACGATTGGCTGGGGGAAGGCAGGGGGCGTGGCCAGGGTGGGGAGGGTCAGCCGTGTCACTTCCTGCCCCGCCCCTGGTTTATCAGGTGATAGCGGGCGGGGCAGGGGCCCAGTTCCCTCTCCGGGGCCCGGAGACACGGTGGCTGCGGGAGATTGGGCAGCAGTGGTCCCCCCGAGGTTAGTGCCAGGGTGTGGCTGGGTGGGGTGGGGCTCGGGCTCGGGCTCGGGCTCGGGCTCCCCCGGGCCAGGTGTTGCAGGGCCTGGGGCAGGCGTCGCAGCCCCAGGGGTTTCTCCGTCGGTGCGGGGGGTAGATGTGGGGTCCGTGGAGTCAGGGTCGGGTACGGGTCCGGGGGTTTGGGGGTCAGGGTTCCCGCGCCGGGGCGACGCTGGCACGGCCGCAAGGGCATTGTCGTGCCGGGGCGGGGCAGGTCGTGGGCTGGGTGTCGGGGATGGGGATAGGGTGGTCTCCCCGTGGGCGGGCCTGACGCTTCGCGCCTTCCTGAGCGCCTTCCGGCCGGCTGGACGCTCACCCCCCTCCCTGCCGGAGGCTGGAGGATCGGAAGCCTCCGGCTCAGGCTCCGGTGCCGGGGCCTGTGGTGTTGACTTTGGGGGAGGGGGAGTGGGTGCGGCGGCACCACCGTCAGCCGTTGGCGAGGGCTGGGCGGCCTTCTGGGTGGGGCAGTTTCTCCTGATGTGCCCCACCTCGCGGCACAGGTGGCACCGCACACCGTCTGCCGTCCAGAAGGCGCGGTAGGCCGCGCCCTCGTGGAGGAGGGTAAAGGAGCCCTCCGTGACCTCCTCCCGGGCCAGGCAAATAAACACCTGGCGTCGGAAGGAGTAGATGTGCCGGAGGGCGGGGTCCTTCAGACCGAGCAGGAACGGCTGGATCCCTGACCGGATCTCCCCCAAGGTGGTGAGGTGGGGGAGAAGGAGCTCGCTGGCAATGAAGGGCGGGACGTTGGAGATCACGACCCTCTGGGCCGTGACCTCCAGAGGGTCGACGGGCAAATGTGTCCCACCCACGGCGAGCCCCCTCTCCACGGCCAGGTGGACCGCCTGCTCGGTCCTAAGGAAAAATACGGCCTTCCCGTACATCCGGGCCGCAGCGACGATGGCCAGTGGGCCGACCACACTAGCCATGGCCTTGCTGCAGGCCTCGATGGTCATGTTCGGGTGGGGATAGGCCTTGCACGTGTGCACACACAGAGAGAGAGAGTCACAGTCCCACACTGATCTGATATCTCCACACAATGGGGGGAAAACACCCGAGTGGCCAGTGACAAGCACTGCCCTTTACAACAAAGGGCAATGCTGTGTGAGCAAAACAGTGAAGGGGAGGGTAGGGACTAAATCAAAATAGAGTTGGAGGAAGAAATGATGCACTCCACTCCCTGCGGCGCCCACCTCTCAATGAACGACTCCAGAGTGTTGGTGAATCACCTGTTTATTTTTTTTTCTTTTCTTTTTTTAAAAAATTTAACCTCCACACTACCGCCTAACTGCGGTAGTGCTTAAATCACCTGTTTATTTTTTTTTTTCTGTTTTTTTTTCCCTAGCACCCATGGACACTCTGTTTTTTTTTCTTTTTCTGCCCTTACAGTCCTGTTCTTTTTTTTATTATTTCTCTCTACTTCTGGTGGACACCGCGTGCTCCTTCTCCAAGGACACCCGGGCTCTCCATCCCCTACTTATTTTTTCTCTTTTTTTTTCTCTTTTAACCCCCACACTACCGCCTAACTGCGGAAGTGCTTATTTTTTTCCCCAGCACCCATGGTGTGTGTGTGCAGGTGTAAAACACAGTGAAAGACACAAAGTGCACAAATCTTTATTCAATTTCCACCACCAGGAAGATATGAAAAACACCCGCGTGGCCAGTGACAAGCACTGCCCTTCACATCAAAAGGGCAATGCTGTGTGATCAAAACAGTGAAGGGGAGGGTAGGGACTAAACCAAAATAGAGTTGGACGGGGAAATAATGCACTTCCACTCCCTGCGGCGCCCACCTCTCAATGAACGACTCCAGGGTGTTGGTGAATCACCTGTTTATTTTTTTTTCTTTTCTTTTTTTTTAAAATTTAACCTCCACACTACCGCCTAACTGCGGTGGTGCTTAAATCACCTGTTTATTTTTTTTTTTTTTTTTTTAGCTGGAGGGAGAAATGATGCACTCCACTCACCTGGTTTTATTTTTATTTTTATTTTTTTTTTATATTTAACCCCCACACTACCGCCTAAGTGCGGTAGTGCTTATTTTTATTCCCCAGCACCCATGGTGTGTGTGCGTGTGTGTAGATGTGCGACACAGTGAAAGACACAAAGTGCACAAATCTTTATTCAATTTCCACCACCAGGAAGATATGAAAAATACCCGCGTGGCCAGTGACAAGCACTGCCCTTCAAACCACAGGGCAATGCTGTGTGAGCAAAACAGTGAAGGGGAGGGTAGGGACTAAACCAAAATAGAGTTGGACGGGGAAATAATGCACTTCCACTCCCTGCGGCGCCCACCTCTCAATGAACGACTCCAGGGTGTTGGTGAATCACCTGTTTATTTTTTTTTCTTTTCTTTTTTTTTAAAATTTAACCTCCACACTACCGCCTAACTGCGGTGGTGCTTAAATCACCTGTTTATTTTTATTTATTTTTTTTCTTTTTTTTCTCTTTATCCCCACACTACCGCCTAAGTGCGGTAGTGCTTATTTTTTCCCCAGCACCCATGGTGCGTGTGTGCAGGTGTGAGACACAGTGAAAGACACAAAGTGTACGAATCTTTATTCAATTTCCACCACCAGGAAGATAGGAAAAACACCCGCGTGGCCAGTGACAAGCACTGCCCTTCAAACCACAGGGCAATGCTGTGTGATCAAAACAGTGAAGGGGAGGGTAGGGACTAAACCAAAATAGAGTTGGACGGGGAAATAATGCACTTCCACTCCCTGCGGCGCCCACCTCTCAATGAACGACTCCAGGGTGTTGGTGAATCACCTGTTTATTTTTTTTTCTTTTCTTTTTTTTTAAAATTTAACCTCCACACTACCGCCTAACTGCGGTGGTGCTTAAATCACCTGTTTATTTTTTTTTTTTCTTTTTTTTTTTTTTTATTTTTTTTTTTGAACAGGAACAGGAACAGGAACAGAATGATCCAATCTCCAAAGGGAAGGAAACACTCAAGTGGCCAGTCACAACTCCAGGGTGTCGGTGGACACCCGCGTGCTCTTTCTCCAAGGACACCCGGGCATCTCCTGCTTAAAATTTTTTTTTTTTTTTTTTCTCATTCTTTTTGTGGACACCCGGGGGCGTTCCTCCTTTTTTTTTTATATATTTAACCCCCACACTACCGCCTAAGTGCGGTAGTGCTTATTTTTATTCCCCAGCACCCATGGTGTGTGTGTGCAGGTGTGAGACACAGTGAAAGACACAAAGTGCACAAATCTTTATTCAATTTCCACCACCAGGAAGATAGGAAAAACACCCGCGTGGCCAGTGACAAGCACTGCCCTTCAAACCACAGGGCAATGCTGTGTGATCAAAACAGTGAAGGGGAGGGTAGGGACTAAACCAAAATAGAGTTGGACGGGGAAATAATGCACTTCCACTCCCTGCGGCGCCCACCTCTCAATGAACGACTCCAGGGTGTTGGTGAATCACCTGTTTATTTTTTTTTCTTTTCTTTTTTTTTAAAATTTAACCTCCACACTACCGCCTAACTGCGGTGGTGCTTAAATCACCTGTTTATTTATTTATTTTTTTTTTTTTTTTCTTTTTATCCCCTACTTCTTTTTTTTTTTCTTTTTTTTTTTTTTCTTTTTTCCTTTACCCCCACACTACCGCCTAAGTGCGGTAGTGCTTATTTTTATTCCCCAGCACCCATGGTGTGTGTGCGTGTGTGTAGATGTGCGACACAGTGAAAGACACAAAGTGCACAAATCTTTATTCAATTTCCACCACCAGGAAGATAGGAAAGACACCCGAGTGGCCAGTGACAAGCACTGCCCTTCAAACCACAGGGCAATGCTGTGTGATCAAAACAGTGAAGGGGAGGGTAGGGATCAAATCAAAATAGAGTTGGAGGGAGAAATGATGCACTCCACTCCCTGCGGCGCCCACCTCTCAATGAACGACTCCAGGGTGTTGGTGAATCACCTGTTTATTTTTTTTTCTTTTCTTTTTTTTTAAAATTTAACCTCCACACTACCGCCTAACTGCGGTGGTGCTTAAATCACCTGTTTATTTTTTTTTTTTTATTTTTTTTTTTTTTTTCTCAAAAGGGGAAACACCCAAGTGGGCAGTGACAAGCACTGCCCTTCACACCAAAGGGTAATGCTGTGTGATCGAAACCATGTATATATATTTTTTTTTTTTTTTTTTCTTTTTTTTTGTAAAATTAACCCCCACACTACCGCCTAAGTGCGGTAGTGCTTATTTTTTCCCCAGCACCCATGGTGTGTGTGTGCAGGTGTGAGACACAGTGAAAGACACAAAGTGCACAAATCTTTATTCAATTTCCACCACCAGGAAGATAGGAAAGACACCCGAGTGGCCAGTGACAAGCACTGCCCTTCAAACCACAGGGCAATGCTGTGTGATCAAAACAGTGAAGGGGAGGGTAGGGATCAAATCAAAATAGAGTTGGAGGGAGAAATGATGCACTCCACTCCCTGCGGCGCCCACCTCTCAATGAACGACTCCAGGGTGTTGGTGAATCACCTGTTTATTTTTTTTTCTTTTCTTTTTTTTTAAAATTTAACCTCCACACTACCGCCTAACTGCGGTGGTGCTTAAATCACCTGTTTATATCTGTCAGCCATGGCTCTCTGATTGGACCAGGTTAGCAGACCCAATGAGGGAATTCATATTCTATGAAATCCACCTGGCTGACCTCATTACAATCACTACACTATCTAAAATAATCTTATAACACCTGACTTTCACAACTGGTAGCTGGTTTCTTCCATTCTGTTTTGATTCTTTGAGAACATTTATTATGAAAAGATATTTTAAACTGAAGAATCAGTTGGGTTTTTACGATCATAAACTATGTTCAATCAGAAATCAAAAAAAAATTAATGCATGACATTTTGAGATACATTATGAGGTTGATGTTTCTTTGTTTTGGGCACTTTTCTAGAAATCTAGTTTGGAAAAGCAGTTATTTGCTGAGCTATATAAAAGGCCAGTTCTCCCTGACCTAATTCTATTTCTCAGCACTCGTTCTATATCACTCTAAATCCTTCCTATTTATGTGCTCAGCCAGATGTCTCTTAAATGTTCCCTCCTCCTCTGACAGCTTGTTTCATACACAGACCATGCGTGAAAAAGTTACCTCTTAGTTCCATTTTACATAATTCCCCTCTTCCCTTAAACTCATGCTCCGAGTTTTGGATTCCCCCATCCTGGCAAAAAGACCTCGGCTATTCACCCTACCCATGCCTCTCATTATTTTAGAACATCTATGAGGTCTCCCCTCAGCTCCTGAAATTCAGAGAAAAAATGCCAAACTTATCCAGCCTCTGTGTTGTGGTTCTGTTCGCCGAGCTGGGAATCTGTCTTGCAAACGTTTTGTCCCCTGTCTAGGTGACATCCTCAGTGCTTGGGAGCCTCCTGTGAAGCGCTTCTGTGCTGTTTCCTCCAGCATTTATAGTGGCCTGTCTCTGCCGCTTCCGGTTGTCAGTTCAAGCTGTCCACTGTAGTGGCCGGTATATTGGGTCCAGGTCGATGTGTTTGTGGATAGAGTCTGTGGATGAGTGCCATGCCTCTAGGAATTCCCTGGCTGTTCTCTGTTTGGCTTGCCCTATAATGGTAGTGTTGTCCCAGTCAAATTCATGTTGCTTGTCGTCTGTGTGTGTGGCTACTAAGGATAGCTGGTCGTGTAGTTTCGTGGCTAGTTGGTGTTCGTGTATACGGATCGTTAACTGTCTTCCTGTTTGTCCGATGTAGTGTTTTCTGCAGTCCTTGCATGGGATTTTGTACACTACATTAGTTTTGCTCATGTTGGGTATCGGGTCCTTCGTTCTGGTGAGTTGTTGTCTGAGCGTGGCTGTTGGTTTGTGTGCTGTTATGAGTCCTAGTGGTCGCAGTAGTCAGGAATGGACCCGGACCATAGAACAGGCCGTAACCATAGGACAGAACAGGACCACACACCGCAAAAGAACGGCATTAAAAGAAAAAAAAATGGCCAAACTAACACTCAAAGAAGAGGACACCACAACACACACCTGGGTTAAAAACCTCTCCCACAGACAGCTCACAGACACGGAAAGAAAAATACTGGCCAAGGGACTCAACTACAACCACAGGAACGCCAAGACAGCAGACTTTCTAGTGGCACTAGAATGCACGCTCAGACAACAACTCACCAGAACAAAGGACCCGATACCCAACATGAGCAAAACAAATGTAGTATACAAAATCCCATGCAAGGACTGCAGAAAACGCTACATCGGACAAACAGGAAGACAGTTAACGATCCGTATACACGAACACCAACTAGCCACGAAACTACACGACCAGCTATCCTTAGTAGCCACACACACAGACGACAAGCAACATGAATTTGACTGGGACAACACTACCATTATAGGGCAAGCCAAACAGAGAACAGCCAGGGAATTCCTGGAGGCATGGCACTCATCCACAGACTCTATCAACAAACACATCGACCTGGACCCAATATACCGGCCACTACAGTGGACAGCTCGAACTGACAACCGGAAGCGGCAGAGACAGGCCACTATAAATGCTGGAGGAAACAGCACAGAAGCGCTTCACAGGAGGCTCCCAAGCACTGAGGATGTCACCTAGACAGGGGACGAAACGTTTGCAAGACAAATTCCCAGCTCGGCGAACAGAACCACAACAACGAGCACCCGAGCTACAAATCTTCTACCAAACTTTATTCAGCCTCTCCCAACAGCTCAAACCTTCCAGTCCTGGCAACATCCTTGTAAATCGTTTCTGCACCATTTCAAGTTTAACAACGTCCTCTTGGAACTAGAAATATTACAATGATCAAAATGGCATGTGGAGATTCCACATAGGTCCCAGTGGATGCCTGGAACCAGGCAGTCACATGATAATTAAATTATTGTCACCAGCAGGTCAGGCAGCATCCAAGGGGCAGGAGAATCAATATTTCGGGCATAAGCCCTTCATCAGGAATTGTATGTTGTATATTGCCAATGCACTCTGACTGGGTCCAGACAGGTTGTGAATCATAAATCCCACACCCACAATAAAGCAATGTAAGTTCTAGACTTGCATCTCCATTTGATGAAAATAGCTTTAGAAAAATACTTCAGAAAAATATGAACAAGAGGTGAATGGTGAACCATGTTTACATGAAGTATAGTGCTGAGACTCACGCTGAAAGCTCATGAGAGATGGATTATATTAAATGACCCCCTCAGGATTTGTTAATATTAACATTAATATATTATTGTGAATTTGATTTACAGGTACATAATTATTGTACAATAAGCAAACACCACACTTGGAAATCTGCAGAGCCGCAAGTGCACTGAAATTTTGAACAGCTTAATAAAATGTTACTGTGATGCCATGCATTTGAAAAATTCTGGCCTGTTTAACAGTTTTGAAACATTACCTCTGCAACATTATGCTCCCTTTGGTCTACTTGTGAAAAACATGAAGAATAACTATCAGCAGACTTTTTAATAAGGATTGCAGATGGGAACTGTAGGCAAAAATAGCTGTGATTTTATATGTCACAAAATAAACTTGCTGTACTATACTGAAAACCTTTATGCTCAAAGAAATTATCTTGCTTTTACTCTAAATATAATTGAAATAAAGAGCAGAGTCATCAGTGATAATAGGCATACAATTAGAATAAGATCTTTACTTTGTGAGTGATATCGTTCTCCATTACAGGTTAGTCTTTTCAAAGGAGATGTTGGCTTAAAATTTTATTAAACCACTCTAGCATCCTACAGGGCATGATAATTATTCAGATGTCAGCCACTGCTATCAGGGCTGTTTATTTGGTGCATATCTATTTGAAGACCCCAAACAATTGAGCATCAGTGATGCGAGTTAAATTTAGCTAGTATCTCTTGAGGAGCTGATCTTTGCCTGGAAACAACAGGAAAACTTCCTATGTGCAATAATATTCCAGAAGCGATGCTAAAACGGCACCCAACATTTCTACTCTTCTACATCACACTTTATTCTAATCCCTTTCCTTTTTTTTTAATCATCTACAGGATGTGGATGCCATTGGTTAGGCCAGCATTAATTGCCCAGCTCTAATTGCCCAGAGGGCAGTTGAGTAAATCACAATGCTGTGGGATTGGAGTCACATGTAGGGCAGACCAGGTAATGATGGCACTTTCAGTCCCTATAGGATATCAATTAATCAGATAGGTTTTGTCCAAACAATCAACAATAATGTTACAGTTACCAGGTACTTTTATTAATATGAAACTCCACAAGCTGCCATGGTGGGATTCAAACCCATGTCCCCAGAACATTACCTGGATCTCTGGATTAACAGTCTAGTGATAATATCACTAGGCCATCATCTCTCCTTATATTTCCATACCCACCAATATTGTAACCCTCACTTGCTTACATCGCATATCTGACAAATTACATTCAACTATTCCATCAGAGCAAGCACACTCTCTAAACACTTAACAAATAAATCACTTTCAAAAGCATAATTTTCTTGCAGAAAGGACAAGGACATGGCATTCTAAAAGACTTGTAGGTTCTGGAAGGAGTTAATATTCAAGGCATGGGTTAGTGTTTGGTAGTTGCTGAGAGGGGCAGAGCTGCAAGGAGACAGGAGCAGCTGCACAACTTGCTTTGAGTCATTTCTACTGAAACAACCTAACCCTGTCTATACATCTCCTTATCCTGAAAAGTACATTGGCTGTGGTGAAAGGCGAACACGTAAGGAAATCTCACACAGTGTTCCTTCACATTACTCACTCCTCACTTCTATTTCTTTTTTGTTCACAATACACACTTCTGTTTTTTTGTTAAAACCACTACATAAATCTCACCTTATCCACACCGCATTATAAACTGCAACTGTTTCACAAATATCATTCTCTGTTCTCCCTTCACACCCAAAGCTAGCATTTGTCTTTCTCTGTCATTCATGGATTTGAAAATGTGGAGATATCTATGATGCTAGGAAGAGGAGGTAAGCTGTCTTGAAGCTGCACTGCCACATGATCTGACCCTAGCAAGCCGAACACACATTTTAGAGGCTACATTGTTAGCATGGTCTTCATACTTGCTTATGAAATGCTGAGAGAGATATATAACGATGGTACATAAAGACAATTTTTAATAAACACCATATTTATTAGGCATTCAAAGAGACTTGTAATATAAATTTATAACGGTAGTTCTGCTCACTGATTAGGAAAGTCATTGATGGTAATATTAAGTAGTGTTACAATTATAATACTGGGTTTTGGCATGCATCCATTGAAAATTGTCATACCCTATCAACCTCTATCATAAAACTAATAGCAAGCATGCTCAGTGCCAGTATTATGATCACACTATTTGTTTGTGACTGTACAACTATTTAGAGATAGATTGCAAACACATTAATTGCAATTGAAATGTATCTTTTTAAAAATGTTTTGAATATGATATGACCTAAACATTGTACTATATCCATAGGTAGTAATTTTTCTAAATTTTCTTTGTTGTGCACATCCTGCTTAGTTCAATGCATGGCACTTTATGTTTGTGCATATATGGTATCTTAAAGGGGATAGCTCACATAGCTCCTTTATAATTGCTATGAGGCCATGCATATGCACAGCTTAGAATGAATATGCCTTAATTGTAGAAAAGACACATAGAAATAAAGAAAAATCATTTTTACTAGGCTCTAATTAAGATCCTACAATGAAAGTTAATGTCTTCCAACACTAATATACCTCTGATTTTAATTGCATCAACCTTTCACCGTACTTCTAGTTCAAAAAACTGATGCACTCATTGTCAGAAGATCATTATCCTTTTCAGGTCTGATTTCTTACTACAGCTGCTTTTGTCCTTGCGGCTATGCCCCTCCCATAAATGCCAAACACTAATTCATGCCTTGAATATTAACTCCTTCCAGAACCTACAAGTCATTAAGAATGCCATGTCCATATCCTTGCTGTGTAAGTTTTGGCACTCCTGTCTTTGGTGGTGCTAGTTGTATTCCAATAAATGAACTCCACCCTCCATAATCACATCTGTAAACCTTTTCCTAACTTTGCTGTAATCTATCTCAGTGTCTTCCTCATCCAATTTGCTGCAAGGGTCATCTATTTCTTTATCATTCCCCATTTGTTCTGCTCTTCTGCCAATGCCTGCTGTTTTGACATCTATATTTTCTCCATGTAAATACCTCCTTAAAATTCAAATTGCCATCATTCCCATTTAAGTGCCTCAAAAAATCCTCCATTTGTTGTAATCCTGCTGATGGTAATATTGGAAATGTCAGATTCTAGAGTGAAATCTGACTTGATAGTATAAAAGATCATAAATTTTACTTTTGTCAATTGAGTACTGTGGTGGTGAGTTATTGAACAGATTCATAAAAGGCTGCCAATTTAATTTAATAAAAGTCAAAACAAGTTTATTAGACACTAAAGCAAAAGTGGACTTTTTCTCATTATTTAAGAATTTTTGCAACAGCCTTCCTACAAATATTATAAACGACGATATTCAGAATTCAGGGAAAGACCCCCACTTCCACTTTAAAGTTCCTTGTTCAATTGGCACAGCTGTACTTGCCTTTTTTTCCAACAAACCTTTGCATTCACTTAATCTTCAGCATCATAATTGTCATAGTGATGTACAGAACTAGAGAAACAGACCTTTTGTTCCATCTCATCCATGTTGACCAGATATGTTAAATCAATCTAGTCCCACTGGCCAGCACTTGGCCCATATCCTTCTAAACCGCTCCTATTCATGTATTCATTCAGATGCCTTTGAAATGTTTTAATTGATCAGCCTCCACCACTTCCTCTGGTAGCTCATTCCATACTCGCACCACCCTCTGCATGAAAATGTTGCCCTTTAAGTCTCTTTTAAATCTTTCTCCTCTCATTCTAAACCTAGGCCCTCTAGTTCTGGATTCTCCCTCCCCAGGGAAATGACCTTGTCTACTTACCCTATCCATGCACCTCATGACTTTATAAACCTCTTATAAGGTCACCCCTCAGTCAAATTCAGATAAGCCAAAATTCTAGATGTCTCAAAGTTGTCAGCTATTCTCGCCAGCAGAATAGGAAGTCCAATAAAATGATGCCTGTAATAAGCCCAAAATTTCAGAAATTCCAGATTAGTTGAAATGCAGCACAATTGTCATATGCTCGTATCAATTAATTTAAGTGGAATTACACATACTACAGCATGAAAAGGCAATCATTTGAAATCAAAATCTCCCTGGTAAATTTGGGGTGACATGGTGGCTCAGTGGTTAGCACTGCTGCCTCACAGCGCCAGGGACCTGGGTTTGGTTCTGCCCTCAGGTAACTGTCTATGTGGAGTTTGCACGTTCTCCCTGTGTCTGTGTGGGAAGATGGTAATGGAACCCACATTTGCCAAAACTGCCATGCTAGTTCAAACAGGTTGTGTCTTCTTTGGCTATTGTTTCTTCAAGAAAACCTTAAACACACTGCTAAACTACTCATTTATCTTTACACAGATTTCTTAAACTCCTCTTTTATATTTGTACATGGGATGTGTGTCTATCCCTAACTTCCCTGGAAAAGGTAATGGAGAGCTGCTTTCTTGAACTTTTGCTATCTTTAATGTGCAAGAACACTCACAGTACGATTAGAAAGGATGTTCCAAGATTTTGACCAAAGAATAATAAAGCAAAGGGCAATTTTGTTCCAAGACAGGATGGTACGTGACATGGAGGACAACTTGCAAATAGTGGTGTCCCAATGTATCTGTTTGGAAAGTGATGTGTAAGAAACTTTGATCTGTTATTGCGCTGTATCTTGTAGATGATACACATTGCTGCTACTTGTTCATCCATGTAAATAGAGTGAATATTGAATGGATTAGCTGAGGTGCCAATAAAACCAATCTTTGTCTTGGATAATATTGAGCTTCTGAGTACTGTTGGAGCTGCACCAATCCAGGGAAGTGGGGAATATCCATCACACTCCTGACATGTGCCTTCAGATGGTGGAGTCAGGAGGTAAGTTACTCACTACAGAACCACTAACCTCCATCCTGCTCTTATAGCAACGGTATGTATATGACCAGTCCAGTTCAATTTCTGATTAATAGTAACCCCTCCCCACCAAATGTAGATAAAGTGGAATTCAGTGATGCTACTGTTACTGAATCTCTTCCACAGGTTCTTGTTTTTGGAATTTTTTTTCTTACTGACATTAAACCAGTTAGGATTTCTTTTTAGCCTAACTACTTTGGAGACTGCTAAACTAACAGCAAACCCAATCTCTCTATCAGAAACCTACACATTTACTGACCTTCTGGATGGTTCTGTCTTTCTAAAAGAGCTTTCTCTATACCTCTCTTCCTGCCTCATAGGACACCCTGTTGTTTTCACAGCCCAATTTCCTTTCCTCTCTTCTACTCTTTGTATTATAAAGCACTTAATTATTAACCCCAAGGGTACTTGTAAGAAACTCATTTAACTTCTGAACAAGGTTCAGACAATCTGGTAATACTAGTATAATGCAGAAGCAAAACTAAAACTATGTCTTTCTAAGTGTATACAATATAGAAATTCACAGTAATCAAAGCTATACATGGTTCTGTCCACTTCAAAACCCAAGTTTCCAAGTGATAATATCATGACCCTTCATTACAGTTTAATTGTGCTTTTGTACAGTTCCCAAAATGTTATAAATACCCTTTCCACCTCTTATTTGGAGTCAATTTCTCTTCCATTTTATGAAACGTCCTAAAAGAACAATGTGTGACTTTAAGTTGCCAATACATTCAATTAAATTAGAACAGTATTAGTGTAGACTACAATTGGTAATTAAGAAATAAAGTTTGAAAAAATCAAAAGACAGATAATAAGCACGAAGAAAGAGAAAATATGTAATTTATATTCACATAACACCTTACCATAGATTCTGGACATTTACCACCAATAGATGAATTTTGAAATGCAATTATTATTAAGTCAATATAGTAGTCAAATGATTGCCATGGTAATGTACTAGACAAATAAGCCAGAGTCATTGATTAACATTCTAGGTACATGAGGTCAAGTTCAATAATGGCAAGTGGAGAGTTTCAATTCAGTCAATAAATAAATCTAGGAATGAAAACAGTTTGTCAATGTCCCATAGGAAAGCAAATCCACTGGCCTTACCTCATCTAAATTGCTTGAAGCTCCAATCACTTATCAATAGGATACTGCCCTCTTGTGTGTCAATTCAGTGAGGGGCAAATAATTCTGGCCTTTTGGTTCAGCTGGTTTGTATGGATTAGTAAACAAGGAGAATGTCTAGTTTGTTTTTTTTTAAAGAATTGTAGATTTTATTATGTTGAGCAAAATAGATAAATAACTCTTGATTTAATATCTCATCCAGACAGTCTTGATAATCCTGCATTTTTTCAGTCATTTCATATTTTATGCTTAATTGGCTTGAATCCACAAACTTCTGACTTATAAATTATTCTTTAGGTCCTTTTCTAAACCATTGTAAGCTCCTTTGTAGTGTTCTGGTTTATAAATGATTTGAAAATTTAAGGCCATGTAGATGTCATTTAAATCAAAACAATCTGATGCCTAAGTGTGCCACAGTTTCAGTTGTACCTTAATGACTGGCAGAAAAACGTAAATTATTAGTTTAGATTAGATTCCCTACAGTGTGGAAACAGGCCCTTCGGCCCAACAAATCCACACTGACCCTCCGAATTAGTTCAAGTCACAATTATCTTCATGATTTGACTTGTGACCTGAAAAAATTAAAGGCTTTGGCTACTGCATGTAGATGGTAATATTTGCTTGTCACAGGGGAACGAGCCCCAGATGTATAGTGTACGTGTCTTGGAATGACTACTTCTCTTCAAACATTGGCAGTACAACACTATGAAATTTAGTACAATGTTAAGCACTGCACATGCAAAATGCTTACTGTTTGCAATTATTTGTCTTGGCTATTATATACATTGATTTGCAACTGAATTCTTATCAAGTTCAACATTTTGAAAATGAATTACCTAAGAAAATGACATGAGCAGAATAATTGCTCAATAGAGTACACGCAATCACAAATGACATTGGATCCCAAAACCGTTGAATGTTCATTTTATCTTACCTAATGGATTTACAAATTCAATAGCCCTGTTTTTACACTTGTAGTTTCAGCAGTGAGGATGTGAAAGTAAATTAACTGGTGGCATTTTCTTTCTATTTGTGAATTAATCACATGACATTTACAAATAGCATTTCCTCTGAAATTTTACAATCGTGATTGAAGACTCTTTATAAACTTACATTTGGTATGGTTATTACTTAAATTGCTCAACAGTCTTCAATTTAATTGTTTTCTGAAAAACAGTACCCTCTTTTATGAAATGAATTACTGGCAATTTATCATTTTTCACAGTATACTATGTATTTCTTTATGATTTAATTACATTGCAGCATCTTTTCATAATTACATGTTAATCACTTGGGATCAGTTTCATTTATTAGCACAAATCAAAATGGAAACATTATATTTATAATAAAAGGGTCAACAAAAGTAAATCTAGGAAACATTTCTTCAAACAAAGGTTTGAGAATGAGGAATACATATTCTTAGATAGCTCTTATGTAAAATCAATTAATGTAATTAGGAAGAAGTTGGTACAAGGGAAATTCAGGCCACAGAGAAAAGCCTGGGAAATTGGATTTAAAAGTAACTGCGACAATAACAAAGGTGAGGAAAATGATTGATGGGCTAAATGGACTACTCCTTTTTCTATAAGTTCAATACCATGTAACTACATTACAGTGCTGGCCCTTCAGAAATATTGTCTTGTACTTATTGAATAAAAAGAGAAATTGTTGGCTTCAAGGCCAAACTATGTGGGCCACAAGGTTTGTCTCCTTAGTGCCGAATATACATATAATACTGATGCCAATCATAAATGACTTCCATGGTGCTGTCACCCACATCTGACATAACATCTACCAAAAGTCACTTTATCAAGGGTGTTCGCAAGGGCTTCACCCGCAAGTAACAGGGGTATGCAATGTAGTCAAGTTGTAATGTCAGTCAGCATCAAATGCTAACTTGACAGCCAATCTGTTACAGAGGTAAAAACAATAACTGCAGATGCTAGAAACCAAATACTGGATTAGTGGTGATGGAAGAGCATAGCAGTTCAGCCTGAACTGCTGTGCTCTTCCAGCACCACTAATCCAGTAGTAGCCAATCTGTTACACACAACCATGAACTCTAGCGAACAACTCTCTTAGAA
Organism: Chiloscyllium punctatum; assembly: GCF_047496795.1. Classification (NCBI taxonomy): domain Eukaryota; kingdom Metazoa; phylum Chordata; class Chondrichthyes; order Orectolobiformes; family Hemiscylliidae; genus Chiloscyllium; species Chiloscyllium punctatum. The sequence continues at coordinate 45,054,597 of NC_092775.1, read as the reverse complement.
CATTTACAGCTGTACAGACATTTAATGGCACAACAGATCTCCATTCCTTTCTCAGCAGTATTTAATATCATCATCTAACTTGCAAAACAGTTAAATACAAGCAAAATATTATGAAAACCAAAAATTTGAAACAAACACAGAAAATGTTGGAGAAGCTCAGCAGAACTGGCTTCATCTGTGGAGACAGCAAGTGTTAATGTTTTGAGTCTGATTTTTTTTAGAACTACTGTTGTGTTCTGAAGAATTGTTTGATTGTGTTTCAGCGAAAGATGACCATGTTAAATAAAGAAAAACTAAATATGATCAATCAAGCAAGATTTCCATCTAGGATTTGACTTGTCCAGTAGTAAAATCTGATGGGATCATAACACACAACTTGTCCTGCAGTAACGACTGAATATTGTCAATGGACAGAATTTAATGTCATTCCCCCAAGGTGAGTTCAGAAGCAGGGTCACATTATATGGGAGTGTGTCAGTAGGAAGTCTGTTGTCTTCCTGTCTGTGGCAAAATGAAGTCTGGGGCTTGAAAGCTAATAGATGGCCTTCTTGCTATCCAGCAATTGAGGATTTTGGCAATTAATGCCCACTTAAGGAAATATTCTCACTACCACTGCCAAACAATCAATGGTGGCTGGGGTAATGATGAGGGAATTCCAATGAAGTGAAGCTTATCAAATTTTCTGGTGGATTTCAGGGAGTGAGGTGAGGGAGGATTGTTGTCAGGCACCTGTGTAATTCCTTAAAGCCCTCCAATAAATTGGTGAATCATGATTTCCTTTACACAAAAACCTGTTAACTCTGCCTGATTAACTTGAACTTTTCTAAGTGTTCTGCCAGACCCCTTGAATAATAGCTTCTACTGTCTTCACTGATAGTAAGCTAATGCCATAGTTTCCTGCTTTCTGTCTCTCTCCTTTTTGGAATAAAGGATTTATATACTTTTTTTTACTGTTGTGTCCTGTCTGTTAATATGTCAGGAGATCTTAAAAGACATAAAACTGAAAGAACTGCAGATGCTGGAAATCAGAAACAAAAACAGAAATTGCTGGAAAAACTCAGCTGGTCTGACAGACTATACAGAGAAAGCAAGGTTAGTGTTTTGGATCTAGTGACTCTTCTTCAGAACTGAAACCTTAAGAAACATGTTCAGGATATCATCACTGTGTCATAGGATGTGACCTGAGGGTATGAAAATTGCATACTCCATCCTAACTTAGATCATGTGAAGCATGCGACTTTATATTGTAAACATTTTTCAATGTAATTGTTAGTTCTTTTAAATATTGTGGATAAATAAACATGCCTTTATTCACTTGCTTATTAAGAAATCTCACAGACAATCAAGTACTGATTTAAGAAATGATTTAAACTTTATTGCATGTAGCAACAAAAATAAGGCCCCTTCAAGTAAGTAAGTTAAGACTCACAACTCAACTTGGTCATTACCCGATTAATGGTGGAATTTAGCTATAATTCCAACCAACCGTAACTGTCTCTGGAGGTAGTGAGTGAGGACTGCAGATGCTAGAAATCAGAGTCAAAAGGTATGGTGCTGAGAAAGCACAACCGGTCAGACAGCATCTGAGGGACAAGAGAGTCGATGTTTCGAGCATAAGCTCTTCACCAGGAGGTGTCCAGAGTCCAATCCTTGTGTAGAGCTGTTCTTCAAAGTTCTGCTCTTGAATTTTTGTTGTTGGAATCTAAGACAGATTTGCATGCTTTAGCTCCTGCATGTGATATTATTGATGATTCTTTAGATTTTTTTCATTTAAATTATTGACTACTCATCTGAAACCATAAAGTCGGTAGCTTACTTTCTTATCAGAGGTAGCTTCCTTGTTCCTTCTCACAATTGGCCTTAACTGTCTGTTTGAAGACATAACTTTCTTGTGGCTAACTCTTTAAATTCTTCTGCAGGGCAATCAGTTGGCCTTGTAGCATGAGGCAACCATTCATCAAGCAACTGATAAAACAGTTTTGTTATGTAGTTTTGACTCCTCCTTTTCCCAGGCACAGCTAATTGCTTTCAATTCCTGTATAACAGATTATTTAAATGGTAACTGTTCCAATAGAGTAATATCCCATATAATACCCTTGGCAAAGGCAAATTCAGTAAAATAGATTATCTAAATGCAATGTTTCTCCAGTCCAAGAGGAAAGAATATCAAGAAAAAATTCTGGCAGAGAGAGAGAACTTAAGTGTTTTGATATAGGAGGAAGGGATGTATGATGGTTTAAAACCCCAACAACTACTGAAAATTAAACCAAAACCCTGGTTCTGTGGGAGTCTGACTCCATCCATTCATACTGATTTTCATTGTTCCAAACCTTTAAAAAAAAACCCTAAGGCTTCACAAGTTATTTATTTTATTGACTTGGAATATACTGCTTGGCACCTCAGTCTCAGCCTCTCTTCATGAAAACACACAGGACAAAATACACTTCTTAAAGTCATAGTATTGTCACAGGTAGATACTGATGGTCTAGAAGTGGCAGGACAACAGTATGCACAGACCTTGGTATTGTCACTACTTATGAGATTCAAAATACACCACTGTGACAGATCACACATGACACAGCAAATCAGTTAATGATCGACAAGCATATGACTTGAATTGAGATGCAACCCTAATGCAAAAGTTAGGTCTGACATGGTGAGGAGAATGTCCTCACTTTCTCTCAACCCATAAAGGCCAAGACGTTTCCCTCAATTATTTTGTTGATGCTCTTGACTATGAAATTGAAGACGTTCTCAAGACTAATCTGTTACACTTTGGTCAGAGCAATGTAGAGTTGAAATCATCAATTGCTGAAAATGAGCAACAATAAGTATTGCAAAATTTCATTATTCTGGGTTAACCTGTCAGTATATTTTTTAAAAATCTGAGAAAATATACTCATTTTGTTTCAATTTAGGTATGTCACATTCATTTTCAAAGCAAGCAAGTCCTAATACCAAAAGCATACACCAAAATATCATGTCCACATTACACCAGGGTACAGGCAGTGCCTGGGTTAAAAACAGGTTCTGTTCCTGAGTCTGTTTGCAAGTTGATTTGTCCACAAGTTGAATCACAATGTAGGACAATATAAAGGAACTGTTCAGAATACAGGAAATGTTTGCATGTTGGATATTTAAAATTACACACTTGTATGGGATTGCGGTCATAAGTATGAGTAAGGTGAACGTTTGTAAATCGGGACCCATGTACACAACGTTTAATTGCACAAGACAGCTGGCAAGTGAATATGTGTACTGGCCAGAGCTTGATTAAATATTCAATGACTCATGAATCCATATAAGACTTGCCAATGGATCATCCCCAGCAGCGGAGGGACTCTGTACATCCACATGATGTTATATTCACTCTTTCGACGGAAGTAGCATCAGATCTATTTACAGCTTTGGAAGAGAGCAACAGAATTAAGATTAACAATGCAGATTGATGCCCTTTCATTAGAACACTTGACTGAATCCTCATCAACCCTGAAATATTAATTTTGTTTCAATCTGCATAGATGCTCTAGAATGTTTGTGGAATCGTTAGACAATGCCTGTTCTTATTTCAGATTTCCAGCATCAACAATGCTTTGTTTTTGCCATCATATAAAGTCCAGATCTGCAAAGCAAAGCTCCTGGCAACTATCCAGGAGAACTATCATCAAAGCATGTGACCTGAGGGTATAAAGGTTGCACTCTACAGCACTTAAAGAATGACACTACTTAAACTATGTTTCCTCCTGTTGTAGGTTAATGTTTTATATAATAGTTAGCTGTAATAAACAGTTATTGGATTCTTCAACACCATGTTATCCATGCATAGTTTCTTCGATTACAGGTGATAATACAAGTGCTTCTCATTTGTTAAATATACTGCTGGTGCCAAAGCCAACATATTTTCTTGAGCCAATGGAACCTTGCCTAAATCTAGGGAATTGAAAATAAAACCAATACAGCAATTAACTTACAAGCCATAACTTTTAAGACCTGAGGCCAATGTTCATCACAATCTTACAAAGTGTTAGCCTCTAGCTTCAACAATTTGCTCAGTACCACTACATTGGTCATTATCATGTCCTTGTGATACTCCCCATTTTCCATTTCCTGTTTTACAGCCATTTCTGCAATGCAATTCATATTCACTATGTGATCACTGATACAAGATATTTGTTCAATTCAGCTATTACTTTATTTCCCATTATTAACTCCCCAGACTCACTTTCTAAGGGATCAATGTTCACTTTGTAAACACTTCCTTTTAAAACTTGTATAGAAACTCACCACAATCTATTTTTATATTTATAGCTAATTTTCTCTTATACTCTAACTTTTCTCTCTTGTTCAGTTTTCAGCCATTTGTTGTATGATTGCATGAATTAGGTTCTTTCCTGTTATATCTGGATATTGCCTGTAACGGAATGTTACTTGCCACTTATTAGCCCAACTCCAAATATTGTCCAGGTGTTCCACATATAACACAGATTATGTGAACAGTCATGAATGGTGCTAAACATTGAGCAATTGTCAGCAAACTTTCCCACTTGTGACCTGATGATAGAGGGAAAGTCTTTATGAAGCTGCTAAAGCTGTTTGGGTCTAGGGCATAACCCTGACGAACCTTTACAGTGATGTGCTAGGATTAAGATATCATGTCATTTTCCCCTCTTTAAAAAATGAAGTGAATAAACTTCTAGCTTTAAACTATAAATGAATAATTGCTTCAATTAAACAGATAAACATATTGTATATGATATAGAATTGTGGTAAATGGTATGAAATGGTATAAAAGAGAATGGCTAAACTTCAAAATATTTCATAAACATTAATGACCTCAATTGGAGGGATGGGGTGGGAGGAGATAAGGTTACCAGCACGTTTGGCCCTATGGGAAGTTCCCACTACCCTTTAAAATGACTCCACTGTGCTTCCTTGCTAGGACCTGGATCTTGACCTCCATGACTGCTCCCCACCTTCGGAGCTTATTACCAGCAGTGGTCAACATTCCTAATGATGCTGCTATTTCTGAAGAGTTGTCAACCTCTCATTGACTAGCATATCTCAGAACAGAACATCTGTCCTGCAAGAGCTGGGAATTTCAATACTAACCAGAATTAGGTATGACTGGCAGTTAATTGTGTTGGGGGGCCCTGGGAATGACTGTGATTGGATTTCCACCAGTACACCCACTGGTGTGGTTATTGCCAAGTCAATTGAATTCAGCTCCATGTCTCATCTCTTGTCTTTCCAACCATCTGCTTTACATTTTGAGTTCATCACCAATATATTTTTTTAAACATAATACTTTGAAGCCTCAAAACATTAAAACAATGTTAATTATTTCATGCTCAGGGTTTGACCACCTACACACAGCTGCTGATTTGGAAAACTTTCTCTTCAATAACAATTAACTTCTAATTGACCTTAAGATAATATACTGCTAGTAGTCACGCGTAATGGAACAGAACTTGTTAAATTTAATTTCACTGCACAGGCAGAAAACCATGTTGTGCATTTCATAGAATAATGTTGCAAATGTGTTCATAAAACTGAATGCCAGCTAACTTATCATGAACAAAGCCTGAGGACATTGACTGATCTTAAACAATAACTCTTTCTTGACTTATGAATCTAATCACTTTGTCTTCCTCAGTAACTTCATTTGTACATCCAGTTCATATAGATGTATAATTTATTGTAGGCAATTTTATCACAAACATACTTCCACAGATGTGGTAAGTATATTTAAGCTTGACAATTAAATTAAATGGGTTAGCATATGTCTAACAAGGCCATTCAGCTTTGTCTGTCAGACAAAGTTGGCTAAGTTATACAATGTTGCTACTAATATCAGCGATTACTCAATTACTAGTGCTATCATTTCTGAATCAGAAGTTCATGGATTCACATTCTAGTCCAGAGGCTCTGGGGGCTAAATAAAAATCGAAATGAAATTGGACTGCAGTATTGAGAGAATGCTGCACTGTCAGAGACTAGGTTCAGATGAGAACTTAGCTGAGGTTTTACCTCTTTTCTCAGGCAGATGCAAAAAATTCTCATGGCATTATTTTAAGAGTAATTCCTGTTATCCTGGCTAACATTTATCCTTCAAACTAATCATCACCAGTATAATGATTGCAATGCTGTTTGTGGGTATATTAGCTATTGCATTTCCTATATTACAAGAATAACAAAATGACTTCAAAATGACTTATTTTACTTTGGGAGATATTTAATGAATCCCGTTCCCCCAGATTTCCATGACAGGTTTGGATAAAGTGTGAAACGACTAATCTACCACCTCCAACCTGATTAATTCCAGGTCAGCAAGGCTCCTGGACAGCCTTTCAGCCTGGATGCTAGTTGAGGTCCTTAAATGGGCAACTAATGTTTTTGAAATACTTTTGATGTGTAATCATTCCATTTTATCCCTTTTCATACCAATTTTCCACCATGTTATTATCAAATATAGCATGTTTATCTGTCTAATTTAGACGAATCAGTTGTTCATTTGTAGATTAAGGTTTGATCTGGTAGAAGTGTTTTTATTTTATCTTTTAAAAGGAAAATCACATGTTATCTCAGTCCCAGCATAAAATTTTTTAAGTTTGGTGGTTCAGACCCAACCAGCTTTGGTTGCTTCATACTGGTTTCCCCTCTATGATCGCAGATACTGGCAGATTACCAGGGACTACCAGACCCCTACTGCCGTACTCCCTCCCATCCCCAATTTATCTGCATCAGTAGAATTCCTGTGGCTGCACGATGAGCCCTTCATTAGCTACTAATATGATATTAGGGAGCCCAGGTGGCCTAGGGGTAAAAACAATGGCCTCAATACTTCCTGCCCCAATTTAACTGGGTAGAGTCATGAAGCAATGTGCTCTCTGCCCCAATCTTTCCTTCCCCATTATGTGTCCACTCACTCCCACCACCCAGCCTTACCACCTATCCCAGCCCTACCCTCTCCCTCAACCCGATCTTGTGAATAAATGTCACATAAAATCAATGTTTGATTGGTCAAGATATATTTACTGCCTATAAAAGATAGAAGTTTTTTTTAATTTTGAAATTCCATGTAAGATTAATTGTGTAGCTATACTGGGCACTGTTATTCTTGTGGAAGTTATCTAATGTGGTAGTAATTCAAGCAACACATGTATTGCAGTTAATTCTTGGGTACTGCAATGACAAAAGGTATGAACAACAGGATGAATTTTTGTTGATTTGGATTGCCGTAAGACGAACATCCTTTTCACCATTTAGAAAATGATTATGTAGACACATCTATCAGTGTATGCATTTATTAAGGAGTATTAGAAATGAAATATTTCCTTGGATCAGTACAAAATATTATCAGATCAGGCATAACAAAGTCCACTATAAAGAATAAATTTACATATTCTGTGAGAAGAAAGTAGCCACACATTCTGTGGTCTGTGATAAAGCAGCAAGTTGTCGGTTAGTTCAGTTAGCTACATGGTTAATGTGTGGTCTTGGAGAAGACTTGATTACAAAGCTGAAGGTGGTGGCAGTGACAATAATATGATAGAATTCACCCTGCAATTTGCTGGGGAGAAGCTGGAATCATGTACTGGTATTATAATTGAGTAAACGGAACTACAAAGACATGAGGCAGGAACTGGTCAAAGTTGATTGGAAGCAAGGAAGACAGTGGAACAGCAATTGCAGGAGTTTCTGGAGTTAATTTGAGGGGCACGGCAGAAATTCATCCCATGGATGAAGAAACATACTAAGGGGAAGATGAGCCAACCATGGCTGACAAGGGAAGTCAGGGATAGCATAAAAGCAAAGAGAAAGGATACAATGTTGTGAGGAGTAGTTGGAAACCACAGAATTGGGAAGCTTTTAAAAACCAACAGAGAACAACTTACAAAGCCATAGAGGTGATGGGGAGAAGATGAAATATGAGGGTGAGTTTGAGGTATTTGTAATACAAAAGAAGATTGCAAGACTTTTTTTAGATATCTAAAAGGCAAGAGAGAGGCAAGAGTGGACATTGACTGCTGTAAAATGAGGCTGGAGTTGTATAAATTGGGAATAAAGAAATAGCGGAGAAACTGAACAAGTATTTTGCATTAGTCTTCAAGATGGATGACATCAGCTGCTGACCAGAATTCCAAAAGAGTCAGGGGACAGAGGTGAATGCAGTGGCCATCACTAAGGAGAAGGTGCTAGGGAAGCTGAAGGATCTGAAGGTGGATATATCACCTAGACTGTAGGCCTTACATCAATTGTGGGTAAGATTTTAGAGTCCATCATGAAGGATGAGATTTCAGAGTACTTGGAAGTGTACGGTAAAATGAGATTGAGACAGTACTGCTATATCAGGGGTGGTCATGTCTAACAAATCTATTAGAAGCTTTTGAGGAGGTAATGAGCAACTTAGACAAAGGAGAGCCAGTGGACACAATTTATTTGGATTTCCAGCAGGCCATTGACAAGGTGCCATACAAGAGACTGCTAATAAGATAAGAAAGGCACTAGCATGGATAGAAGATTAACTGACAGGCAAAAAGCAAACAGTGGGGAAAAAGGGGTGCTTTTTAGGATGGCAGCCAATGACTTGTGGAATTCCATAGGGTTCAGCGTAGGGATCACTAGTGCTCACATCATACATTAACAATTTGGTTAAAAGAACTATGGGCATTGCTGCTAAATTTGCAGGTTACAAAAAGAAAGCTGGAGGAACAGCTAGTGCTGAGGAAGTGGGGACGCTGCAGAAAGACTGGATAGACTAAGAGAGTAGAAAAAGAAGTGGCAGATGGAATGAAATGGGAGAATGTGTGAGGTAGAAAGAATAGCAGTAATTAATATATTCTAAATAGGGAAAGCTTTTGGAAATATGAAACACAAAGGGACTTCAGAGTCCTAGTTCAGGAGTCTTTTAAGGTTCACGCGTATGTTCAGTTGGTAGCTAGGAAGGCAAATGCAGTGTTAGTACTCATTTCAAGAGTACAAGAGTATGGATGTACTACTGAAGCTGTATAAGGCACTCATTAGACCACATTTGGAATATCATGAGCAGCTTTAGGCACTGTATCTAAGGAAGAATGTACTGGCATTGAGGGCATCCAGAGAAGATTTACAAGATTGATCATAGGGATGAAGACCTTGTCTTTGAGAAGTAGTTAAGGATTCTGGATCGACATTCAATGGAGTTTGCAAAGATGAAAGGGGCTCTCATTGAAATTTACACAATACTGAGACACCTGGATGGAGTGGACATGGAGAAGGTGTTTCCATCAGTAGGAGAGACTAGCATCTGAGGGCATAGCCTCAGAGTGAAGGAACAACCTTTTAGAACTATGATGAGGAGGAATTTTCTCAGCCAAAAGCTGATGAATGTGTGGAACTCAGAGGATGTGGAGGTCAAGTCTTTGAGCATATTTAAGATATGGAGAGCTAGGTTCTTGATTGGTAAGGTGATCAAAGGTTACAAGAAGGCAAGAGAATGAGGTTGAGAAACATATTGACCATGATCGAATAGTGGAGCAGATTGATATGCCGAATATTCTGCTCCTATGTCTTATGGTCTTATGCTTTAGGACATCAACAACCACGTGGTTTCAATTCAATTTCCTGTTGAGGTAGACCTGGAGGCTACCTTCACCTTACCCATGAGATTAGAAGGTACTGGGAAAGCACCAGTTACAACATACTGCCAAAACAGCTCAGGATGAAGTGTCAGGAGACAGTGAATAAAGGTCATGCCTTCAGGAGGAGCACACATGTGAATGAATGAAGTAGTTATACCTATTTCATTGTGCAAATAGCTGATAAAGTGATATTGTAGTATTGTTATAACTTAAAGTTATTGAGTATCTGAAGTGGCAGGAATCTGCATGAACAGGGCAAGTTATAATATAACCTCAACTAGTCAGAGCAGAAAAAACTTCACTGTACAGGAAGTACAAGTTAGAATATTGAATCAGGTCTAAAATCATGGACAGAATACAAACCAAAGTGAGGGAAAGATCGAACTGAGTTTCGGAAACTCTCACCAGTTCTGTGAGGGAGGAACAATGGAATTAAGTGCCTTTAAGGCACTTAGGTAACTGCTGTCAGGCCTTGGCCAAGTCACCAACTGCTGAAGTTCCACGAGAGTTGTTGGCCAAACAGAAGTCACTGGGAACAGTGGCTTCTAGTAACACTGCACCTACATCAGGGTCGCCAGACTGCAAAGAAGTGAACGAAGACAGGACAAGGATCATGCGTGGGGTCATATAAGGGGTTAGGGAGTGGCTTTCAGCAGCTGCTCCTGCCCAATGTGAGGTCCCTGGATTAAGCACAGAATGAGTGATTGTGAGGGGCCCCCTTCCCATGGAATAACATTGGCAATCACATCAGATTTGCTGAGTAGCATTCTGGGCACACAAGAGACCTAAGTGGCCTCCTTTTAATTCCTGAGATGCCACACTATTGTGGCATACTCAAGGATAATGGGTGACTATTAGGTTGCTTAGCAAACTTAATTGTCAACCTGTGCCTATCCCTTCAACTCTGATTTAATTGGTAAGGTATCCCTGCTACAGGGAGACTGACGCACTGTTTCTCAATTAAGTGGGCCCAGCCACCATGGTTCCCCCAAAAATGTGCTCCATAAAATCCAGCATTAACAGAGAGAGAGAGAGAGAGAGAGAGATAGGTGGAGCAAAGGAAACGTTTTGAAAAGTTAAACAATAATTAATATCTGAAGGCATGGGACACCACATTTGTAAAAGAAAAGGTTTTCTGACAGCAATTAGGACTTAGTTAAGCCTTGTTTACAGTTTTAAAAGGGTCTGTATAACATGGGTTATGCTGAGAAATGTAGCAGATCACACAAAAAGTCCATTGAGACCTATATGAATGTCAGGAACAACTTGTTGCATCTTTTAACAACATTCTGGTTATTGAGGTGAGATTCTTGCTAGGGAGCGGTGAGTTATCTATTAAGTAGGATTAGCATTTGTTAATGATCTTATTAACTGCAAATCTCACCTTATTAATCTGCAGCTTCATCTCCAACCAAATTCTCAATATCGAGTGGGTATGTGGTGACTTGAGCGCATTGCTTGCTCCAATGGACCTCCATGTTGGACACTAGGCACCAACATCAACATCCATGAGCACCAGCTGTACATGGTCCATGTCCACAGATATTGGTTCTTAAATGTGCCAGCCTCTATGTATGCTTACGGCACGTCTCCAGTACACTCACAATACCCTTCTGCATTTCAATGCTGTACTTTAGAGCATAACTGCAACTCATAGACTGGACCAGATGCACCTCCAGCCTGTTTAGTTGTTCTGTTAGCATGCAATCACTCTGAACATACTTCGATGCTCACAACATCCCTGTCTTGCCTTCCTTTTTTGTGTCTTGTTCTTCAGCCAGAGATACCAAGCTCACATTACTACTGTATTGCATCACCATTTAACACAGACACAAAGCCAGGATGTTTGTTAGTTGTCCTCAGTCACATTAAAGGAAATAGCTGATGGTCAGGTGGTTGAAGTACAGTGAGTCAAGGGAAGCCTCAAATACAACTCAAGAGGCTTAGACTGAGCCACACAAGGTGTCCGAGTCTGGATCCTCTCCACATGAGAACTGAAAAGTGAAATGTCAGGCACTCCACTCCCTGTCTTCAATTTTTTTTGTCCGATTGTGGAATGTTTCACACCTTGTTGAGAGCTGGGTACAGAGATACAAATAGAGCAAGTGTGAGGAATTGGAGAGAAGAATGTGACACTTATGCTGGTGGGGTGGAGAATGTCATTTTCCTTCTTCCTACATTGCTGTATATTCCTACATATGGCTGAGACTATATTGACACAAGGTGAAACCTCAGACCAGTTTGCCATGGTGTAGTGTTGTTGTCTGCATTGCCAATCGCCAAAGGTAGTGCATATTCTGCCTCTAAACTACCCAGGACCTCCAGGTTCCTTCCCGTAAAGCAGAATAGCAAATTCCTCTTGTCTACTATATCCGGGACTCCAGATTCCAGATTCCCACCACCCTTGGAGAGTTAGATTTCTTTTTTTCACATCTCCTCTAAATCTCCTGATTATTGACCACTCCACCCTATGTTCCGCATAACTGTCTAGATCTCAATCATTTCTATACACTTGCATATATTTAAATGGAGTGTTTATTCAAGTAGTACTGTTGCAAAGATTTATGGATTTCCATGTTTCACTATGCCAGAGCTGTTATTTGCTTTATGCATATTATCCATATTAACATTGAATGTTGATGGCCTCATCATTTTTCTCAACTCAAAACATAGTTTCTTGAAAATGGAGTCGCAGGTAGACAGGGTGGTGAAGAAAATGTCTGGTATGCTTGCTGTCATTGGTCGGAACATAGAGTATAGGAGTTGGGACATCATATTGTGACTCTACAGGACATTGGTAAGACCACTGTTAGAGTACTGTATACACTTCTAGTTGCTCTTCTATAGAAAGCATGTTGTTAAATTTGAGAGAGTGCAGAAAAGATTTATAAAGATGTTGCTGGGACTGGAGTGTTTAAGTTAAAGGAAGAGGCCAAATAGGCTGAGCTTTTTACCCTGGAGTGTTTGAGGCTGAGGGATGACCTTATAGAGGTTTATAAAATCATGAGGACCATGGATAGGGTGAATAGCCAAGGTCTTTGACCTAGGGTGGGGGTGTAGATTTAAGGTGAGAGAGGAAAGATTTAAAAGGACTTGCGGGGTAACTTTTTCATTCAGAGAGTGGTGAATGCATTGAACATGGTGCAAGAGGAAGGGATGGAGGGTGGTACAATTACAACAATTGCAAGCCATCTGGATTGGTATATGAATAGGAAGGGTTTAGAGATATGGGCCAGTTGCTGGCAAATAGGACTAAATCAGATTGGGATGTCTGGTCAGCACAAAAGAGTTGGACTAAAGGGTTTGTTTCCACACTGTATGACTTTATGATTCTAAGCAATGTTTTATTAATGATTAAATAATAATAAAAATAGAAAACGTCCCTTCTGCTGTATCGCCTAAAATATTAAAGCCCAGCAATGTGAAAAGAAGGAAGATGAAGTTAGTGAATTTGTAACTTTGATGTAAGTGATTAATATGCCAGGACACACTGCTGAAGTTCCCTATCAGATGTTTGATTCATTTTCAGGGTGGTCTGAAGAAGTGATTAAGGTGATGGTATCATCAAACTTAAATTCCAGGTCATCTACCTTCCTATCTGCTCTTGAGCATGTATTCTGCTGTTTAAAAGATGCAGTTTGCCAGAACCTGTTTATTAATCAGACATACTTGGTAAATAGGACTCTGCTCACTGAGACTGCTTGTAATGACATTTGATCTCTTGGGATTCACTCCAGGTGAACCAGTGACAGATCAGTGAATTTGTTGTGCAGTACTCTATAATGCATTTGACTGGTGGCTTCTTTGGGAGAGCAACTCAATTTATTCAATTTGACTGTGCTCTTACATAGATGACTGAAAGGGACATCTAAGATTGACACTGCTCATTAAAATTGCCCTAGAAAAGAAAGTATTTACAGACCATGTAATATATAGTAATAAAGTGATTTTTAAAAATGATTTTTAGCTTGGTAGTTGTGATGTAATTACAGTGACCAGTTTCTGAAAACTTGAATCATTAGTGCTTTAACAGCTCTGTCCACCAAACTGTTTTTGTACAGATTTACTGTATGCACAATATAAATCACTTCTCACTGCCCTATGTTCATACTGTCACCTTGTCTGTTGATGTTACTCTGCTTTCATTTACTCAACATTGCCATTTGTTTCTTCCAACACTTCCCAGTCTGTTTCTGGGCAGCTCATTTGTCACCTAACCAATATACCACATTCCTGATGAAGGGCTTTTGCCCGAAACATCAATTCTCCTGCTCCTCGGATGCTACCTGACCTGCTGTGCTTTACCACCACCACACTCTTAATCTCCAGCATCTGCAGTCCTCACTTTTGCCCAATATACTACAATGCTCACTTTACCTATTTATGAGCATGTACTATTCAAGTAAAGAGCTGGAATTTAATTGGAGGTTGCAAATCAAAAATATTCCCAAGATGACTGAAATGTAAGCATCGACTATTTTAACCATCCCAAACAGGATGGGTGATATAGCTGTGAGGCTCCTAATTATGTCAGGTCTCAAATGTAACCATTTACCTTCAATACTGTGGCAAGTTGCCCCTTTGACAAGGTTATTCTGTCCTTGTCATTTTTTTTCAAGAAGGGCTGTAAAAGCAGACGTTCTGATGTGTCTGGTTTATTTGGGTTTTAGGGCCAATTTGATTAAAACTAACAGATTCTGCCTCAGGCAAAAGGCTTTCAAGATTTAAACAAAACACTTGTACAATGAAAGGGAAGTGGCCAGTTCTCCCAGCTCAGCTTTTCTTTGGTTTGCTTTGGTTTTAGCAAGCTGTTTTGTTTGCAGCTGCTGGTCAAGTTTTAGCTAGAAACCCAGAGAAGCTGCTGGACCCAAAGGAACAGCTCAGATTGATCCACTCTCCCTCTCTGATATCTCTCTTGTAAGACCCATATTTGATTTTAGTTTTTTGACAAAGAACTGTTTATGGAGATGTTGCAAGTGTTTGGAACAGCATCATTAAGTTGCGATAGAACCAATTCATTTTTCAAAGAGTTACGTTATTCAAAATTTGGTTTTCTTCTGTTCATGTATAAATAAATTCTATTTTGTTTAAAACTGAATGGTTGGGCTAGCTGCATCACTCCTGGAATATTCACTTTACACCTGCTTAAAACAACGAGAAAAGTTAGAGTCTACGTGACCTTCTTGAATTGTTTTGAGGGGGTTTGGCCTTGTCCATAACAATAGTCTGTGTGTCTCATACATGTAAAGTGTAAATATCTTACATTTTAAAAAAACGTTTATGGAAATTTCGAACAACTATTGATAAAAATTTTAATAAAAAGTTTAAGAAGCCTAATATATTGAAGGAACAGAGTAATGCATTGTGTTTTTAATGATTCCTTCATTGCAGAAGGCTCACTGAAGAGTAACATTTTATGTATGTTATACTTCACTGGGCAGTATGCTTGAAATCAGGGCCTGCTGTTGCCAGTGTCATCACAATAATTAAATTACCTGACTTTCAGACCCAGGTCGACAGAAAGCATGGACCAGGTCTTTGTTGTTAAAAGAATTTACTATCTACTACAGGAAATAGACTGGAACTACAGGTAAACAATTATGAACCATTAGTGTAAGACCCTACCAGTTAATAATCTAATGCCTTACACACACACACTCACACACACACACACACACACACACACACACATGCACACAAAAGGGTATTATGGCCAGTGAAAGACTGGGAAAGCAGGACTTAGTTCATATTCACAAAATCTGCTCAGATCATTCTTGTGCTGATCAGAATACTGCTCTTGTTTGTCCTTCTCTGGTTTTCTTCACTGGTTTATAGGAGTCATTGGGGAATAATTCATACATTTTACTTAATAGTTACAGTTTAAAGCAACTACTGAAAGAAAATAAAATGGCTTTCCTCAGAGTTAAAGTGGCTTTTACTGCAGAGAACAGAGAGACCTCCTGACCTGGTGGTGATCTGATGGCCTCTCCCTATTTCATTCACATCCACAAGTTGTTCAGCTTCTTGAGAGCCACTCACATAGTTGTTGGCAGGCAGAAATCTGTTGTTATCAATAAGTCATCACTAGATGACTGAACAAACACTTACCTAAGTGTTATTCTTTGTCCATAACCCTCGGCTCTAGCTCATTTCACCTTCTCCTCCCACTGTATGAACTAGCAGCTGTGTAAATAGTACCAATAATGAGGGTCAGATTACTTGCTTTCAATAAACATATAGTAATCCTTCAGCAATCCTTGGTTTTGAAACTTTTGTTTTTTTCCATTTCAATCCACAATTGAAGTGGGCGGCACGGTGGCACAGTGGTTAGCACTGCTGCCTCACAGCGCCTGACTCAGGCGACTGACTGTGTGGAGTTTGCACGTTCTCCCCGTGTCAGCGTGGGTTTCCTCCGGGTGCTCCGGTTTCCTCCCACAGTCCAAAGATGTGCAGGTCAGGTGAATTGGCCATGCTAAATTGCCCGTAGTGTTAGGTAAGGGGTAAATGTAGGGGTATGGGTGGGTTACGCTACGGCGGGGCGGTGTGGACTTGTTGGGCCGAAGGGCCTGTTTCCACACTGTAAGTAATCTAATCAATTATAAATAGAGAAAAATACAAAGACACGACATTTACACTTTTTTTGTTGGTCAGCATAGGGAACAGCAGCAACAAAGAAAATTCCATGATTTTTGCAATCATTCATTTTAATGTTAGTTAACTTTGAAAAGTCAAGCAACACCCTGCTGTCACAAAGCTAGTCTTTCTTTTCCTAAAAGCTGTTCCTTACCTTAAGGATGCTCTGTCCTTGATTTTGTTTCAGAGGGGTAATAAACCAGGCTGGGCTCTGATCAGTCTGGTTTAGTACAGAGATGAAAAGGATTTTGAGAGGCCTTTTGTTTATATACAAACAGATGAGACTTCAAGTCAAAGTGGTCATCTTTTAGAAGTGACCGGTAGAATGAAAGGGAAGTGGTCAGCACTCTTGCTGAGCAGTTTAGTTTAGTCCTGAACTGGTAGGGAGTTCAATAGTGAGCTGTGTAGAATCTCTCTCTCCTTTTTCTGCCCTTCAACTTCTACCTGTAAGCATGTCTTCCATTTTTATTGGTTTTTAAAGGGAGTTTGTTCATTGGGACTGTTGTGTATATTTGGAACAGCATACTTAAGTCTAGTTTGGAGAGACTGAGTTCTGTAGGAGTTCTTTATTCTGTTCTTTCTATTTCATTTTGTAATTTTGTGAATAAATTTTTGTCTGTTTTAAAATCTAATATTCAACCTAGCTGTCTTACTCCAGGTAATTTTTACTGTACTCTTACCGAAACAAATTGCAAAGTTATGGATGGGCTGCCTGCTTAAGAATGTTTTGAGTGGTCTGGCCTAGTCCATAACAGATTAGGGGCTTGTTGCAGGATTTTAAATAGTGAGTGGTCAGAGCTAGAGTCTATTTTGGGTGTTGGTTTGGCTGGGTAGACAAAGCTGGAAGAGTAATGACTCCTTCAGTCGCTAAAACCTTTCTGGAAGTGGATGCAGTGACTTTGGAAGGTTTGCAAAATGTGGATAAGGCCAAACTGCAGGAATTAGCAGACAAGGTGGAATTGGAACTGCCTACTTCTGTGAGGAAAGGAGAGATTATTATAGTAGAAGCTCAGCATTCAAACTTGCTGGAGAAACTATCAGAATCTGTAAAGATGGCAAGAATCAATTGCAAATGAAGTAGCTTGAGTTATGGTTAAAAGCAGAGGAGAGGGACAAAGAGAGAGCTTTTGAACTTCAAAAACTGATATTTATAAAGGAAAGTCAGCTTAAAAGCCTGGAGATAAAGGCTTAAGGTAACCTTAGTGAGGAAGTAGTGCATACTCATGTGGGAGAGCAGGCAGTTAAAACAGCAAGGTTAGCAGCTGAAGTGATTATGAGCTAGTACATAAAACTCGGTTTGGCTTCCAAAATCAATTTCAGTCCATGAAGATAGAAATTGGGGCAAAGAGAAATCCTCACATGGAAAGGGAAAGGTAGATCTTAGCAAAAATTATTAGGATAACATCACAGGGTAAAAAAGAAACACTTAAGGGGATAAAAAGTTAAAAGGCTTCAGTGTTTTCATAGTATTTAAGTGTGCCACACAAAATCACAGTGTTGGTGGGCTAGAAGAAAGCCAGATGTAGGAAAACCAGACAAGCTTGGAAGTTTAGTTGGACTAGTAATGAAAAGCACAGGGGAAGTTAGACAGCTGCCTCAAAGTGTACAAGATGATCAGAGGTTGATGAAGGAGCAAGCTTAAAAAATATACATGCAAGGGTAAAGTTTATTCACATAGGCCAGGAGTAGCGGGTAAGCAGGTTACAATACTAAGGGGCACAGGATCCTCTCAGTCTGTACTGCTGAAGGATGAGGAGATATGTACTCCTGAGCGACTTCTGCCAGAAAAGGAACTGATAACAGGAATTCATGGTGAGACAAAAAGTGCTCAATTACGTAAAATGAGGCTAGTGAGTCCAGAGAACAGTGGAGAATTTGTGATAGGAGTACTGGACAAATTCTCAACTCTAGGAATACAATTTGTCCTTGCAAATGATATAGCTAATTCACTGGTAGGTATGCTACCTATTCTAGTTGAAAGACCAGTGGACGCGGGCAACTGAAGACATGGAGAATGTTTATCCAGCAATTTTCCCTGACTGTGTCATCACAGGAAAACAGAGGCACAAACTGAAGCAGGAGAGATCAAAAGGCACAGATAAAGAAGTTGACATAGTGTTATCCGAGACCTTTTTCGATCACATAAGTGGAACAGAGAAGGAACAAATAAGTAAACATGCAAGCATCTTTAGCTCTGCTAAGCTGATTTAATTACAGCAAAAAGATTAGAACTTAAAACAGTTATATCAAAAGGCATTTACACAGAAGGAAAGGGAATGCCTTAATGAGGAAATGGAGACCATCACACATTCAAGCAGATGGGAAATGGACCAAGATTCCTCAAATTGTTTTATCAGTAGGGTATAGAAAGGAGGTGCTGCAAGTGGCGCATGAGCTACCAATTGGAGGTCATTTAGGGGTGAAGAAAACACAGGCTGAAATACAAAGACATTTTTACTGGCCTGAACTACACAAGGATGTAGTTGACTTTTGCCAGGAATAATTATCGTTATTCCTGATGAAGGGTTTTTGCCTGAAACGTCGATTTTCCTGCTCCTCAGATGTTGCCTGACCTGCTATGCTTTTCCAGCACCACTCTGATCTGAACTCTGGTTTCCAGCATCTGCAGTCCTCACTTTTGCCAAGTTGATTTTAACCTTACTGCGAATCCTCTTGCAAGGATGCTACCTTGAAGAAGTTCTCCTCCTCTCTCCACAAGAATCTCAGTGAGTCTCTCTCTCACTGCAACGCCCAGGTCATCTCCTGATTGTGTAGCTCTCCAACCTCAAACAAAATGTGGGAATAAATATTTATTAACAATAATGGATGTGTCGATTAGATTTCCAGAGGCAATCCCATTATGCAAAAAACACAGCTAAAAGGGTTGTGGAAGAATTACTTAATTTTTTTACTAGATACAGACTTGCAGTAGAGATCCAGTCAGATCAAGGATCAAACTTCACATCCAAACTATTCAAGGAAGTTATGGATAACTTGGGAATAAAGCAATTCAAATCTACTGCGTACTATTCAGAATCTCAGGGAGCACTAGAGAGATGGCATCAAACACTGAAGACCATGTTGAGGGCTTATGGTCAGGATTATCCAGATGATTGGGATAAGAGAGTTCCGTTTATACTTGTTGTGATCAGAAATGCACCAAATGAATCAACCAAATTCAATCCATTTGAATTAATTTTTGATAATGAATTAAGACGATCGTTCAAATGATTAAGGAGAAATTAATAAGTCAGAATTCAAAGATCACCTATTTGGACTATGTGTCAAATTTTAGAGAATGACTAAATAGAGCTGGAGAGTTGGCTAGACAGCATTTAAAAGTATCACAGTATACAATGAAACAGGAAGTGGATATGAAATCACAAATTTGCAATCTTGCAATTAGAGATAAGGTATTGGTGTTACTTCCAGTAACAGATGAGCCTTTAAAAGCAAGGTTTAGTGGACTGTATCAAATTGAGAAGAAATTGAGTGAGGTGGACTACTTGATAAGGACTCCAGACAGGAAGACTTTTCATAGATTGTGCCATATAAATATGCTTGATCGGGAAGGAAAGCAAGAGGAGAAGGTGTTAATGATTACAGCACAGAAGGAAGAACTAAGTTCAGAGGATTCTGAATTGGACATTCCTCAAATCAAATTGTACAGTGAACAAGTTGTCAAAAATTGGGATAAATTATTGAGTTACCTTCCACAAGAAAATCAAAATGACCTGAAAGAGCTATTGCTACCACATGGGGAGATATGTGGAGATAAACTGGGAAGTACTAACCTAATTGTGCATGATGTACATATAGGAGATGCTGTTCCGATTAAGCAACATCCTTACTGACATAACCCTCTAAAGTTGGCAGAGGTTCAGAAGGATATAAAGTGCATGCTGCAAGATGGCATAATCAAAGTGGGTTACAGTGGCTGGAGCTCACCCATAGTTATGGTGCCAAAGCCAGATGGTACCCAACGGTTATGTGTGGACTATTGCAAAGTCAATGCCGTTACAAAGACTGATGCATATCCAATTCCATATTTGGACGACTATGTCAGAAAAGTGGGACAAGCAGCTTACATTTCTAAGTTGGACTTGCTCAGAGGCTACTGGCAAGTACCTCTGTCAGAGAAAGCAAAGGCAATTTCGGTTTTTGTAACACCAAATGGACTATATCAGTTCAAAGTCATGCCATTTCATATGAAAAACACCCCAGCCACCTTTCAGAGACTGACTAATAAGGTAATTGCTGGATTACCCAACTGTGTGGTGGAAATTGATGATCTGGTGATTTTTAGTCACTCATGGAAGGAACATTTACAGCATTTATCAGATTTGTTTGATCAGTTATAGAGGTTTACAAAATTATGAGGGGCATGGATAGGGTAAATAGGCAAAGTCTTTTCCCTGGGGTTGGGAGCATAGGTTTAGGGTGAGAGGAGAAAGATATAAAAGAGACCTAAGGGGCAACTTTTTCACACAGAGGGTGGTGCGGGTATGGAATGAGCTGCCACATGATGTGGTGGAGGCTGGTACAATTGCAACATTTAAGAGGCATTTGGATGGGTATATGAATAGGAAGGGTTTGGAGGGATATGGGCCAGGTGCTGGCAGGTGGGACTAGATTGGATTGGGATATCTGGTGGCATGGACGGGTTGGACCGAAGGGTCTGTTTCCATGCTTTACATCTCTATGACTCTGTGACTCCGAAGGCAGGCTCAGTGGTAAACCTCACTCAAAGTGAATTTGCCAAAGCCCAAGTCACCTTGCTGGGCCATGTTATTGGACATGGACAAATGGCCCAATGTGATGCAAAAACAAAAGTAATTGGGGAAGTTCCCATGCCATTGATAAGAAAAAGTATTACGATTCCTGGGATTGAATGGATTTTACCAGATGTTTTGCCGAACTTTAGCAGTGCGGCTGCTCCACTCACTGAATTGTTTAGAAAAGGGCAAGAAGTTTCAGTAGACAGCGAACTGTCAAAAGGCATTTGACAGATTAAAAACTGTGTTAACCACTGCCCCAGTATTAGCCACACCAGATTACACAAAACCTTTCAAGGTGGCTATCAATGCCAGTGATGTGGGTGTCGGTGCAATGCTCCTGTAGGAGGATGACAAGGAAATAGAAAGACCCATCGGGTACTTTTCCAGGAAGTTGAACATTCATCAACAGAAATATTCACAGGTAGAGAAAGAGACTTTAAGCTTGGTGATGGCATTACAACATTTCAGTGTTTATACTATCAGCAATGCTTCTGAGACAATCGTATATACTGATCACAACTCATTGAGACATTTGTGGAAAAGTTTAAGGCCAAAAATGCCAGATGTTTAGATGGAACTTGTTGTCAAATTGAATGGCTGCAACAAGTTCCACCTGCATGTGGCAGGTCGTGAAAATGTGATTGTCGACAAATTATCGAGACTCAAATTAGGTACTTAGACGTTTGGTGCTGGGTGTACCACGGCCTGAATTTGCAAGTGGTTGTGCATGTTTGTATGTTTATAGTTAGTATAGTGTATATGTGTGTTTTGACTACTAACTGGGTTTTGAAGGGTTAAAAATGAAGCCATCTTTTGGTATTGATGGTTCATTTTTTTAAAGGGGGAGGTGTCACAAAGCTAGACCTTTTTATTCTGAAAGCTGTTCCTTGGCTCAAGGAGACTCTGTCCTTGATTTTGTTTCAGAGGGGTATTAAACCAGGCCGGGCTCTGATCAGTCTGGTTAGATACAGAGATGGAAAGGATTTTGAGAGGCCTTTTGTTTATATGTAAACAGATGAGACTTCAAGCCAAAGTGGTCATGCTTTAAAAGTGACCCGTAGAATGAAAGGGGAGTGGTAGCTCTCTAGCTAGCAGTTTAGTTCAGTTCTGAACTGATGGGGACTTCAACAGTGAGCTGTGTGAAAACTGTCTCTCTCTCTCTTTCTGCCCTTCAACTTTAACTTGTAAGCATGTCTTCCATTTTTATTGGTCGTTAAAGAGAGTTTGCTCATTGAGACTGTGGTGTATATTTGGAACAGCATACTTAAATCTAGTTTGGATAGACTGAGTTCTGTACGAGTTCTTTATTCTGTCTTTGTATTTCATCGTGTAATTTTGTGAATAAATTTTTATCTGTTTTAAAATCTAGTAGTCTACCTGGCTAACTTCGGGTAATTTTCACTGTATACTTACCAAAACAAGTTGCAAAGTTCTGGTCTGGACTGCCTGCTTAAGAATGTTTTGCGTCGTCTGGCCTAGTCCATAACACTGTAAAGTCTTACAAGTTCTATTATATTTCCTTATTTTATTGGAGAGTAACCCATTTATTTAAAGTAGCTAATTGCTGTGATAAATTTGTACGGTGTGAAAACTCAGATGAAACTGTCAAGTGTGTGAACATTATTCCCCATTCCAGTATAATTCCATACTCCCAATGAAAATTGATTTAAATGTTATGAAATATTCATGGCTGTTAACAGCCTTTATATTTAAAAAGGAGTTCAGATGGTCTGCCTTTACATTTCTAAAATTTAAAAGTCGACAATACTGACTGATGAGCAATGTTTTGCATAGCATCCAGTTCTGCGGCACAAAGAAATGCAACAAAGCAATTATGGATTTGTTCAATAGAAAATACACAAATGAACAGGATGCAGTCTTCACAGTGAGGTTGAATTTCCTGTTGTTCCTTGGTCCATTAAAACAATAAAAATGCAAATCTTTTAATGTTCTCCTTCTTTAAAATGCAAATCTTTTCTTTTATAAATCTGTACATGTACAAAACTTTAGAGGGCAGATACTGAAAAGTTATAGAACATATTGATTGAATATCTACGTAATGTTTCTGAAAATTAAGTTTTTAGCATATCCAAGCAGTTTGTGCCCTTGAGGCAGCATTACAAATTCGTAGTAATAAACAATATGCAAATATAAACATTATGAAATATTTTGGAACACAACATTTTAAATATGACACAACAAAATAAGGCAGAGAAAATGTAATTTTGAGATTTCAATATTTTCCCTCCTATTCTCACTACCCCAGTGCCTATAGTATCTTGGTTTTGTGGCTTTGCTTTTAGTCAGATGGCTCATCTGTATTCCAACAAATGCAAATACTGCAGATGCTGGAAATGTGTACCAAGTACAGAAAGTGCTGGAGAAACTCAGTATGTATAGAGAGAGGAACAGAGTTATCTTTTCAAGTCCCATTACATTTATTTGGAACCTGCTGAGTTTCTGATCTTTTGTCTGTTATTTAGTCTACACTGGATCTTTGCCTTGCCTTCTCAATAACAATTACCACTCCATACGTCCTTTGCTACATGATGGCTTTGATCTTCAATCTCCCTTGAACTTTCCCTGACCTGCTGTTATGCTCCACTTGCCCATTTTCAAGACCATAAAAATCATGACTTTTCTATGATTATTCGAATGTCAAAATGGCCCCTATGCCTGTATTATTGGCATCATCAGGCTGAGTTGGTGGGGGCCATGTAGGTGGAGGTAGAGGTTGAGTAGGGGCTAAATAAGGGGAGGTTCACACCCCCAAGCCCTAATTTTAGCAGTGTCTATCCAGTAAATGTCCTCAGCCACCTCTCCTTCATATGCTCACACTGTCACAGCCCAGTCTTTTCCAGCTGGAGGACTCAATAGAGAGAGTAACTACAGGGGAGGGAGAGAGAGTGTTTCTGGTGTCTCACTAGTTTGCAGTCACTGCCTTTGCAGTTGTCCCAGACTCCATTGGCAGAATTACAATTCATTTCTTAAAGTCTTTCTCCTTCTGCTCCTTTTGGCAGAAACTCTCTGAATGTGTCCATCAAAGCTCATCTTGGATTCTGAAAAAATAGCCTGTGCAACTGCAGTAAAGTGAAGTGGCTTCAGTGTGAACTTTGATGAAGCATTATTCCACAACTCAAAGTCAGTTTTGTTGGAATTCCCTGTAGTGTCCATCCAGTCTCCTACTTTCTCTGAAACTTTGTGGATAAGGGGTGGGATGAGGGGAAAAAGGTGGTAGTCAATGGAAAATAAATTTTGGGCAGTGTAATGCAAAGTTCCAATTCTCTACCATTGTGTGTTACTGATGCTAATCAATTTAATTGCCCACTCATAGACATCAATCCCCAACCTTGTAACATGCAAACCTTTCTGTACAGAGAACTGACTTTGAATGATTTTTTAACCCATTCCAGCAACTATTTTAGCAGGATCAGCATTCATATAAAAACAGTAATAGATTCATTTTACATCAGACTATTGTGTCATTCAGATTGCAAATGAAAAAGTTTGTAAAATTTACTCAAACCAAATGTCTCCTATGTGATGTTTCTTCCTGTCAAATAACATGTTAATTAGAAATAATATAAGATATATTTTTAAACTCGTACGTTGCTTCAGGAAAATAGCACTGTGACAGAAAGTATTAAAAATCATGGCAGTCAGGCATGGGAACCCCTGAGGTGAACAGCACCAATATTTACAACAGAAAAGTAGAAAAGGCTTCTTAATTGGTCAACAGCTTTTCTTTTTTTTCTTTGTAATCCACCTCTATCTCTGACAATTATGTGGTCATACATTTTGGGTACAAGAATAAAGAATAGAAATATATCTTAAGTGGCAACATTTTCTAATACAGTGAGTCAGAGGAAAGATTTAGCTTTGCTATACGTAAGTCTTGAAGTGGGTACATAAGTTAAAAACGAAGGGGAATTGAATTTCAGGTTTCTACACAGCTAACTTAAGTACAAAGAGAAAAGAATTCATCTTAATTCTCTACAAAACAATGCTCAGATGCCATTGGAAATCCTGTTTGCTGTTTTAAGTCCCTCATTGCAAAGGAGGGTATTAAAACCCTGCAAAAGTCCAACATAGAATAAGTAATGTTACACCAGAAATGAGGACTGAATTTTCAGGTTTAACTTGCGTTTGAGACAGAAGGAATGAAAATACTATTGTTTACCAGCATACTGGTTTCCGAATAACATTCCCAGCACTGGTATGTTTCATCAGGACTGTGAGGAGGGCAGCCCTGAGATCTTGCTCAATCTTTCCAATTTTTTCTAAACATATGATCCTGCAAACAGTAATGGTTGTTGTGGTCTATTTAAATGGGGTCAACACTTAAATAGTCCCACTGCTGTTCCCACCCCCATGGCTGTTTATAAGCTGTCAAACTTGGTCTATAGGAATAAATAGGACAGCCCTGTGAAACTTGGGGCAACAGTATTTTCTCTGTGGGGCAGATTCAGGACCAAGAAACAGTTCTAAATTAATGTCCCATCCAAAAAAAAAACTGAATTATGAATAACAGAACAATTAAAATTGAATTCCCTTGGACTGGGAAGTTTAAATTAGTTTCAGTGAAGTGTTCAAAATGAGAACAGCTAATAAACAAAATAAATTTAGGTAAGTTATTTTCTTTGAAAGTAATTTGAAAGCAAAAATCATGGTCATGAGATAAAACTTAGATATATTGAAGTTCAAAAGAAACCTTTTTCATTCAAAGTGCTATCAGAATGTTGATGCTTTGCTGCAAGTGGGGATCAATACTAAAACAATTTAAATACTCAAAAGCCATTTGAACAGAAATAGTGGAGAGAAAGCAAGAAAATTGGATTTGATTTTGGTTAAAATAGGAACAAATCCTGCACAATCATTTAACTAGACAGACTTACATTAAATTAAACAAAGGCAATCATTAAATGGTTTCCAATGTTAACATTTCCATATTGATTATGAAATCATGAGCTTCTGCAAACTCTGAAATAAAAGCACTCTCAATATTGGAGCAAATACATGTCTATTGATGTGTATTTAATAGGCTCTTTACTTACACTTCCAAAATGATTTATTGTGATGAACTGAATTTGAAATTTGGAGTAAAAGCAAAATACTGCACAGACTGGGCACCTGAAATAAAAACAGAAAACTGGAAAACAAAGGAATTCTGGTAGCATTTGCGGACAGAGAACAGACTTAACATTTCGAGTTCTATAGTTCTTCAGTTCCAGAGAAGAGTAATGGGGCTTGAAGCAGTAACTCTGTATCTCGCTTCACAGATACTGGGAGATTTTTTGAGTATTGTGTATAGTACCGGTTACCTTATTTAAGAAAGTATGTAAATATGTTAGAAGCAGTGTAGAGACGGTTTACTAGACTAATATCTGGAATGGGCAAAGTATCCTTTGATGGGCAAAAGAGTTGACGTTTCAGGCATAAATTTATGCCCGAAACATCGACTCTCCTGCTCCTCGGACGCTGCCTGACCTGCTGTGCTTTTCCAGTGCCACCCTTTTCGACTCTGACTTCACCAGTATCTGCAGTTTTCACTTTCTTGAAATATCGTTAGGAAAGGTTGGACAGATTTGGCTTAAATCTGCTGGAGTTTAAAGGAGAAAGAGGAGTCTTAATTGCAGATGTTAAGATTCTGTGGGATTTTGACAGGATAAATGCGGAAAGCAGGTTTCCTCTTGTTCAAGAATGTAGAACTAGAAGTCATGGTGTAAAAATAAGGGGCCACCTACTTCAGATAGTGATATGGAGAATTTATTTTCCACATGGTGGGTCATGAGTCTTTCAAACTCTCCTCTCCAGAAAAGGTAGTGAAAACACAGGCTTTGAATATTTTTAAGCAAAGGTTGATAAATTCTTGACTAGGAAGTGGATGCAAGGTTATCATAGGTAGGTAGGAATGTTGAGTAATCAGATCGGCTGTGATCTTATTGAATGGTGGAGCAGGCTTCAGGAACCAAATTGACTATTTCTGCTGCTAATTCATATGTTGGTATGCAAGTTAGGTTAACACACATCAGCAGAGAAAACTAATTTGTTACTACCTGCCAATGAGAACATGCCTTATTTATACCTCACCTCTGCTTCCTTAAACTGTCCTCCACCCATATTCAAATAATATCACCAACTCAATGAGCTCTTATCTTGTGTAATATCTTTTAGATGGCAATGTGCCAAATGTCTTTTGGACTGAATGCATACTACATTTACTGGTTCCTCTTTATCTAGTACATTCTCAAAAATCTCTAATAAATCTGTTAAATGTGATTTTACTTTCAAAAATTCATGTTGAAGTTTCCAGTCAACCTCTAGGCCACCCACAGCATCAGGGCTAGGCCAGCTTCCTGGAACAAGCCACCTAGTAACAGATTGCAGACAGTACCCTAGACAGAATTTGAGATCCACCTTGCCTGTCAGGTTTTAGTTAATGCCACAGACACCCAATGCAGGGTTTGCCTTCTACAGTGATAGCCCAACTGCTAAATATTTCTTTTTATGTAAAAGCTTGTAAAGTTGGAGAAAGGGGGCCTCAAAATGGAGGTCCATCTTCTTCTGAGATGGAAGGCCTCCTACTGAATGATGAGATTGTCCTAGTAATTAGCTAGGGCTAGTAATTAGCCCTCTTGCAGAAAATCAGTTGCTATATGACTGTTTCCCACAGAAAGTAAGGTTGTGACACCCACTTGATGTTAATACTGGCACTCTGAACTGAAACTCAGAACTTTTCTTATAATGTCTATAACACTTATAATTTTGGAAACATTTTAGAGACAATGCAAGTGGTTATAAATCATTTTGGTTTTTTTTGACACTAGCCTTAGGATAAATTAAAGTGAAAGTTAAAGTCATTTGAAAAGTTTGATTGCTTTTCAGTTGGCAAGATGTAGCTGATTATTACTGTGGGTGATGAAACAGACAAAATCAAAACCAAAATTATAAGATTATAAGATATTGGAACAGAAATTAGGCCATTCAGCCCAGCAAATCTGCTCCGCCATTCAATAATGGCTGATAGGTTTCTCAACCCCATTCTCCTATTTTCTCCCCGTAACCCTTGACCCCCTTGATACACAAGAATCTATCTCTTTCAGTTTTAAATATATTCAATGACCTGGTCTCCACAACCTTCTGTGGTAATGAATTCCATAGATTCACCATTCTCTGGCTGAAGAAGTTTCTCCTTATCTCCATTCTAAAAGGTCTTCCCTTTACTCTAAGAACCTCGGGTCCTAGTTTCTTCTACCAATGGAAACATCTTTTCAACATCTACCCTGTCCAGGCCATTCAGGGTAGGTTTCAATTATATTTCAAATATATTTAACTCCTCAAACACGGGAGCCAGACAGAGCCTTTAGAAAGACAAGTGGAGTGACTTAATTTGGTAGGAGGCAAATGTTTTATTTCGGTTTCCTGATGGTGGGTTAGACATGGAATTAAGTTCTCAGAAACTTTCAAATGGATCAGTTTTTAGGAACCTGTTTTGCTTTTATTAGCTTGGTCATGAACATTTTTTAATCATTCCCACTGGAATTATATTCAAACGTGCATTTTTTTTTAGTAATCCATTAAGGTATTTGCATTGAAAGGGAAACTATTGACTCACATGAAAAGCAAAACTATGTCTAGTCATTCATTAATCTATCACCAGATGAGCAACTAAGTTCCAACCGGCAGTACTGAAGGGGTGTGGGGTCTGCTTGTTGGGAGGGTGGATTAATGCCCACTCAGTTATGCAGGACCATTCACAGGCACGTGTGTATGAATGTTGATGACATGGGCATGAAACCATAATGATAGCTGAGCTTTCCAATTGTTTTTGAAACTATGTGATATTATAGTATTCTGTGTGTTATACATTCTACATTATTTTATTCCCTTTGTATCAATAAACTCCTTGTCAGTTTGCTGGTTACTGCATCAGTATGGAATTCTGCAGGCTCACATGTGGGCACATTTTGGTTGTCTGGGGTCTAGAGTTTTCAGGCCTGCTTTTGGGTTCCTGCACAGTTTCAGATGAGACCTCCTCAGCCTGGGCTGCAAAAAGGAGATCATAAGGAAAGAAACCTCTGGAGTGTTCTGGGAGGACAATACCAAGGGGCCTGGCTGGCATTCTTCTTCCCTGTCAGGTGTACTTCTCGCGCCCCTTGAGGGAATGGAGCACTTTCAGGGAGGTCAAGGTCCCTCAACCTCCTGTTGTTGAGCTAATTAAAGAAAACATCCACAACCTATGCAATGGAATGAAAGCCTAAATCCATATCTGGCAAATACTGGCCATTCTGCTGGTCCTGGTTGTCCATAAAGGCCACCATTCTGTCCATGGAGACTTATATTTCTAAACCAGAGCCCTGACATCAGCTCTGACACCAGCCTTTGCTC
The DNA here is from genome assembly GCF_047496795.1 of Chiloscyllium punctatum. NCBI lineage: Eukaryota > Metazoa > Chordata > Chondrichthyes > Orectolobiformes > Hemiscylliidae > Chiloscyllium > Chiloscyllium punctatum. Next base: position 45,025,178 of record NC_092775.1, on the reverse strand, counting down.
CAGACAGCTCAAGATCTCTGGCACTTCTGCCAGATCTTCCCTTAATTGTCTCTGCAGCTCTGGCAGGGCTTCAGTGAGCAATTCCTAGAGATTCATTACCTGTCCTGGATTCAGCAGCCTGTTCTCCAGCAGACGTCCAAATGTCAGAGACCTCGGTTGTTTCTTCCTCTTCTAGCTGTGGACTCATGTCAGTGCTGGGCTCACCAGAATATGACACCAAGTCTACTCGATAAATGACCCACCAAGGTGAATTTCTCTGGGTCAAAGTAAGGTAGGGAAGAACGCATTGATGATGCTGCTTTTATGGGGCCCGGATGTCCTACTCATGAGTGTATTCTGTTGGGCTTAGGGAGAGGGACCTGGAGTGCATCTCTTCCTTTTCTGAACCTTGCTTAGTTCTGGGATTTGAAGGCCACAGAGAAAAACATAATGATTTGCTTGAGTTACAATGTGCCAAACTTATGCAAGTTTTCATTAAGACTTGGTGGGAAACTAGGAAAAGCTGCTTGGAAGAATTTTCACTAAATAGCTGAGAATGTCCAATCAGACCTTTTGACTGTAGGAATTGGGATGTTACTTTGAGGTTGTACAGAATGTTGGTGAGGCCTCTTCTGGAGTACTGTGTGCAGTTCTGGTTGCCCTGTTATAGGAAGAATATTATTGAACTGGAGAAGTTTTAGAAAGGATTTATCAGGATGTTGCTGGGAATGGAGACATATAAAAATAGGTTGGAGAGGCTGGGACTTTTTTCACTGGACCTTAGAATGCTGAGGGGTGACCTGACACAAGTTTATAAAAGGGAGGCATAGAAAAGGTGAATAGCAAAGGTCTTTCCCAAGGTAGAGGAATTCAGAATTAAGGGATATATTTTTAAGAGAAAGAGCATAAGAGAACAAAATCACACCAGAAAACCCACCTCAACCTCAAACAAAAATCTGTCCTGCTTTTTGGCACACTCCTATTCTTAGCTGCACAAATGAAAATCCCACTTATGAACTCTGAAATTGTTTGGAGTAAATATTGATGTTCTAAAAAATTATTCCCTGAAAAGCTACTGATTTCCACACACCAGCAATAATTCACATGAAATATCACAAGTGGCTCCAGGGATAAATAGTCAATTCCTATTTCCAAAAGGAAGAAAGATTATTTTCAAAGAAGTGAGTTAAATGTTGAGGCATTGATAGTCTATATTAAAATTAATAAAAGAAATGTAAAGTTTTTTTTCTGTGCTACCCTTTCTTCTTAGGAATTCCAGATCAACATTACCCAATCTAAAATCACAGACTGTTAAGATTAAAATCCTGCACTTTGGAAAGAAGGAAGATAGACAAAGGCAACAACCACATGGTCATTAAGGGAGAGAGAGAAAGAGACTTATACTGCTAACAGACACAGCAGTGAGTCTGCACAATTACTACCTTTGCTGTTTGAGTTCATGTATCCCTGGATATCGGAGTGCATCTTGGAAAAATTAACAAACAGCAAAATTCACAACTGACCTTGGAGGAACATGTGTGGGAGAGCTCACAGAACAGGAACAGGTAAGTGCATAGTTTTTATGGAATCTTGCTGTAAGGCTACAGCAGTGAATAGAGTGGGTTCTTTCTTAATTATATGTTGTATTGGGATATGTCTCTTGACTAAATTTAAAAAAATATAAACCACAAGTACTAAGTTAGCCTGGAGCACTGTTCTTTTAGAGTAATAAGAAGGTGCTGATTTCTGGGTCTGCACATTGTGAAGGAACAAAGATAGTATTTGGTAGAGTGATGTGTTCTTCTTGTCGGATGTGGGAGTTTAGGGAGAGTGTCCACGTTACTGATGATTATGTCTGCAGGAGTGTCTTTTGTTGTGAATCCTATCAGATCGCATGGATCAGTTGGAGCAGCAATTAGAGGCATTGACGAATTTACAAGAGCTAGGGGTTGTGATGTATGGCAGTTATAGGAAGGGAGGAAAGCCACAGGTCCAGTCAGGTAGATAGGTTAACTCCAGGAAAGATAGGAGGGGTAGGCAGGTAGTGCAGGAGTCTCCTGTGGCTATCCCTATGTCAAACAAGTATGCTGTTGAGTGGAGGGTGATGGACTCTCAGGGGAATGTAGCATGAACAAACAAGTGTCTGGTACTGAGAATGGCTCTAATGTAATGAGAGGTACATCAGGTTCCAAGCAATCGATTATGACAGGGGACTTTCTAATCAGGGGCACACACAGATGTATCTGTGGTTAGCAGTGAAAAATCAGAATGGTGTGTTGCCTCCCGGGTGCCAGGATCAAGGATATCTTGGAGAGGGTGTAGAATGTTCTCAAAGGAGAGGGGAAACTGCAGGAGGTGATTGTACACATTGGAACTAACAACATAGGAAGGGAAAAGAATGAGATTCTGAAGGGAGAAAACAAAAAAAACTTAGGCAGGAATTTAAAAAGGAGGTCCTCGAGGGTAGTAATATCTGGATTACTCCTGGTGCTACGAGCTAGTGAGGGGAGGGATAGAAGGATAGAGCAGATGAATGGGTGGCTGAGGAGCTGGTGCAGGGGAGAAGGGTTCACATTTTTGGATCATTGGAATCTTTTCTGGGGTAGAAGTGACTAGATTAGATTACTTACATTAGATTAGATTACTTACAGTGTGGAAACAGGCCCTTCGGCCAAACAAGTCCACACCGACCCGCCGAAGCACAACCCACCCATTCCCCTACATATACCCCTTTACCTAACAGTACAGGCAATTGAGCATGGCCAATTCACCTGACCTGCACAGCTTTGGACTTTGGGAGGAAACCGGAGCACCCGGAGGAAACCCACGCAGACACGGGGAGAATGTGAAAACTCCACACACTTAGTCGCCTGAGTCGGGAATTGAACCCGGGTCTCTGGCGCTGTGAGGCAGCAGTGCTAACCACTGTGCCACCGTGCCGCCCACTGTACAAGAAGGACGGATTGCCCCTGAGTTGGAAGGGGACTAACATTATGGCAGGGCGATTTGCAAGATGTGCTCGGGAGGATTTAAATTATGTAAGGTAGGGGAGTGGGACCCAAGGAAATAGTGAGGAAAGAGATCAATCTGAGACTGAGTTGGGAAAAGTAGTGAGTCAAACAGTCAGGGCAGGCAGGGACAAAGCAGAGAACAAGGTAGAGCTGATAATTAAACTACATTTATTTCAATGCAAGAGGCCTAACAGGGAAGGCAGATGAACTCAGGGCATGGTTAGGAACATGAATCTGGGATTTATTAGCAATTACAGATCAGGGATAGACAAGACTAGCAGCTTAATGTTCCGGATACAAATGTTATAGGAAGGATAAAAATGGGGAGCAAGAAAGGATGGTCAGTGGGGTTTTTGATAAGGAATAGCATTACTGCTGTACTTAGGGAGGATATTCCTGGGAATACATCCAGGAAAGTTATTTGGGTGGAATTGAGAAATTAGAAAGAGATGACCACCTTATTGGGATTGTATTATAGACCCCCTAATAATCAGCAGGAAATTGAGAAACAAATTTGTGAGGAGATTTCAGTTTTCTGTAAGAATAATAGGGTGGTTATAACAACATAAGAACTAGGAGCAGGAGTAGGCCATCTGGCCCTTCGAACCTGCTCCGACATTCAATAAGATTATGGCTGACCTTTTCATGGCCTCAACTTGGCTTACCCGCCCTCTCAACATAACTTTATTTTCTTTAATGTTCAAAAAATATTAATTTAGCTTTAAAATTGTTTATTGAAGTAATATCAATTACTTCACTGGGTAGGGAATTCTACAGATTTACAACCCTCTGAATGAAGAAGTTCCTTCTCAATTTAGTCCTAAATCTGCTCTCCCTAATCTTGAGGCTATGCCCTCTTGTCCTAGTTTCACCTGCCAGTGGAAACACCATCTACCTTATCTATTCCCTTCATAATTTTATATGTTGCTATAAGGTCCCCCCTCATTCTTCTAAATTTCAATGAATATAATCCCAGTCTATTCAGTCTCTCCTCATAAGCCAATGCTCTCAACTCCGGAATCAACCTAATGAAGGTCTTTTGCACACCCTCCAGTGTCAGTACATCCTTTCTCAAGTAAGGAGACCAAAACTGCACCCAGTACTCCAGGTGTGGCCGCACCAGCACCCTATACAGTTGCAACATAACCTCCTTGCTTTTAAACTCAATCCCTTTAGCAATGAAGGACAAAATTCCATTTGCCTTCCTAATTACTTGTTGTACCTGCAGACCAACCTTCTGTGATTCATGCACAAGGACACCCAAGTCCCTCTGCACAGCAGTGTGCTGTAACATTTGACCATTCTAGTAATAGTCTTTTTTACTGTTACTCCTACCAAAATGGATGACTTCACATTTATTTTCATTGTATTCCATCTGCCAGACCTTTGCCCAATCACTTAAAGTATCTACGTTCCTCTGCAAAGCTTCACAGTCCTCTGCAGACTTTGCTCTGCCACTCATCTTAGTGTTATCTGCAAACTTTGACACACTACATGTGGTCCCCAACTCCAATTCATCTATGTAAATTTTGAATAATTGCAATCCCAACACCGATCCCTGAGGCAGACTACTAGTTACTGATTGACTGATTGCCAACAAGAATAGCACTCATTTATCCGCATTTTTTGCTTCATGTTGGTCAACCAATCCTCTATCCATGCTAATACTTTACCTGTAACACCATGCATCTTTATCTTATGCAGCAGCCTCTTGTGCGACACCTTGTCGAAGGCCTTTGGGAAATCTAGGCACATCATATTTACTGGGTCCCCATTGTCCACCATGCTCGTGATGTCTTCATAGAATTTCAATAGATTAGTTAAGCATGACTTGCCCTTCATGAACCCATGCTGTGTCATTCCAGTGGACAATTTCTATCCAGATGCCTTGCTATTTCTTCCTTGATAATGGACTCAAGCATCTTCCCCACTACAGACATTAAGCTAACTGGACTATAACTCCCCATTTTTTCTCTACTGCCCTTTTTAAACATTTGCTGTTTTTCAATCTGCTGGAATTGCCTCAGAGTCCAATGAATTTTGGAAAATGAAGTGTACATGGTATTTCTCCTGTCATCTTTTAGTACCCTGAGATGCATTCCCCAACACTATCTCTTTCATGATAATGATTGTTTCCAGGTCCTCACCTGTCTTCATCTCTTTGTCAATTATGGGAACGTTATTGTTGTCCTCCACTGTGAAGACTAACACAAAATACCTATTGAAAACTTCAGCCATTTCATCATACCCCATAACTAAATGCCCCTTCACATCCTCTGAAGGACCAACATTTGCTTCAGCCACTCTTTTTCATTTTATATATTGATAGAAACTTTTGCTATTTGTCTTTATATTCTGTGTTAATTTTTTTCTCATGTTCTATCTTACGTTCCTATTTAGCTCTTTTTGTGGCTTTCTGCTGACCTTTAAAGTTTTCTTAGTCTTCTAGTATCCCGCTGATCTTGGCCACTTCGGATGCCTTCTCTTTTAATTTGATAGCCTCCTTTATTGCCTTAGACACACATAGCAGATTACCTCGTTTCTTACAGTCCTTCCTTTTCACTGGAATATATTTTTTCTGAGCACTTTGAAAAATTGCTTTGAAAGTCCTCCATTTCTCATCAACTATCGCAGTGTAAAATCTTTGCTTTCAATTTATGGTGGTTGGAAAGGCAAATCAGAGCAGAACTTATACATTTAATGGTAAGGCCCAGGGGAGTGTTGCTGAACAGAGACCTTGGAGTGCAGGTTCATAGCTCCTTGAAAGTGGACTTGAAGGTAAATAGGATAGTGAAGAAAGCGTTTGGTTGTTTTCCTTTATTCGACAGAGCACTGAGTATAGGAGCTGGGAGGTCATATGGCAGCTGTACAAGATATTGGTTAGGCCACTTTTGGAATACTGCATCAAATTCTGGCTTCCCTCCTATCGGCAGGATGTTGTGAAACTTGGAAGGGTTCAGAAAAGATTGACAAGGATGTTGCCAGGGTTGGAAGATTTGAGCTATAGTGAAAGGCTGAATAGGCTGGGGCTGTTTTCTCTGGAGCATGAGAGGCTGAGGGGTGACCTTTATGAAATCATGAGGGGCATGGATAGTTTTAAGTTTGTGTCATTTACATTACATCAACTTGACTTTAAAAAACAAATCAATTTGAATTATTTTTAATTCTCAGAATTTACAAGCTATCAGAACATTTGTATCATGTTCCCACAAATTTCTTATCTTTGGTATGAAATTTTAAATTAGTTTACGTGTTAGTTGTGCAATTTAATACTGCTCAGAACATCAACTGAATATGAATAGTACTTAATATTACTGCTGGGAGACAGTATTCTATTCCTGTCACCTTGATTCAAATTAAGCATGATTTATACAGAACTGCAAGGCACAGGAGAAGTTGTAGCGGATAAGATTAGTGAGAATGAAACAGATACTTCTTTTAATTACATACTTGACTAAAGCTCTGCAGTGAGAACCTTTAGGCTGTATTTAAACTAGAATAGCTGCGCCCAACAAGAAAAAAGTTGAAGTAAAAATCTGGAATCAGAAATAGGTGATGACTCTAGAGTGAGGCAGTGGGACTCTGGAAGTGAAGGTCTTTTTTCCACTGCGTCTGAATTTTCCTAACAAGTTCTTAGTGTGAAATAGTATTTGCATGAATACTGACACTTCAACTATAGATGTATTTGCAGATTAAAGTACTGAGAAATAGTACCAAAGAAGGGAACTGCTGCTCTATTTCAATATGCTATTTTTTAGTGTATTATGAATAAATTTGAATCTGACATTGATCCCTTTCCATTTGTATAATTAAAGTGTTATTAGGGAAGTCATTGGAGCATCTCTTTTGCTGGGCTTCTTTGTCAGGGTCACTGCCACAGTTAGGAAGATCAAATTGTCTGTAGACAAAATGGAGAACATTTTGCTTTCAAGGCACAATTTTCATTCAATTTCCTTCTATCTGTGCTTGGTAAGGGAATAAATATCGAGTACCCTCATAAATAGATTGCCTTTCATGTATTTCCTTTCTCAATATGCATCTAAATAAAGTTTCATTAAAAATGTTTTCCACTGAATCACACACTGATGCCTCCTGATATTAAGCCAATGCTTATTTTGTATTTAGTTGAAGAAATTAAAAAGGCAGAAACATGTAAAATATCATTATTTAGAATCTCACATATATTAATACATTTTCTTTGGTTAAAAACAGATAAAGCAGAGGTGACTTGGGAATTATTACCGGTATACACAGACTCCTTAAATCAAAAATAAAATGCTGCAAATACAGTAAACCTGAACTGAAATATTTAAATCAGCTGGCACCTGTGGAGAGAGTCAGTGTTGGCATTCAAGGTAAATGTCCCTTCATTAGAATAGAGAAAAGGTGGAAATTGAATAGGTTTTGAACAAGTTAAAGTGGGGATGACGAAGAAGAACAATCGGGAAGAACCATGTTAGGAAAGAAGCCAAGAAAGGTTAGGTTTCATGATGAAGGGGGCCGTAAAGAGAACAAAAGATGAGCCCAGATGAGGCGTGAATAGTCAGTTACCTGCTGTGAAGGAATAAAGAATGAAACAAGAAAAAAATTGAAACTTCAAAAAAGAACACAAAATGAAGGCAGAGAATATGATCTAAAATTATTGAGCACAATGATAAATTTGGGAAGGTTGGAGCATCCTGTGTACAATGCAGCAGAGCTGTTTCTCAAGCTAGTACTTTGTTCAAACACTGTAGTAGAACAAGGACTGATAGCTCATATTTGGAGCAAGCTGGGAATTGAACTGTCAAGCAAAAGAAAATTCAACATTACTGACTACACGTTCCTGAACATTTGTAGTCTTAAGCTAAAGATTCCACACTGATCTGTAAGGAATTCATGATCTCAGTGCTTTAACATTTTCCTAGCTCCTAGTTAGCAGAATATTCCTTTCTTGAGGAACTTGAAATTTTTATATCTGCTTTGCAGCCTTCCACTACCATTCCCTACAATTTCCCTCTTCCACCTTCCATCTTCCCTCTCACTACACTTTTTTAGCTTACAGACCTGTAGTGATTGGAACCAGATAGACCTAATTGATAACTAGGTCCTTGATTGGGGTTGTTAACCTAGGCCGATGAAGAAAGCGCTGACTGACCAATATGAACAGGAGATCAGGGGCCCTCTTGTGGTGCAGTGCCCCTACCCCAGACCAGAAGGCCTGAGTTTATGAACAGGAGATCCCTTGTTGAGAGAAAATAAAAGCAAAAAAAAAGAGAAAAACAAGCAGGAGTCGCTCATAAAAAAAACTAAACAGGAGTGTCAGAAGTTCTGTTCACTCTGAAAGCTGCCTCTAAGGGAGCTGGATCAGAAAAAAAATATGAGCAAGAGATAAGCAGGCCTGGGGAGTGTCAGTTAGTACGCAGGGCGGCCAGAGATGGAAAATTGATGACTGTCCTGCAGGAAGGCTAGCCAAGGGTGGTTTGATCAACATGTTGTGAGGATGGGTGTCAGGTGTCTTTTATAACTATATTGGGTCTGTGTTCAATGCACTGTTTCTAATTTGATTGCATTGTCTTGTCTGCGTTTGTTACTGTTACCTTTGTGATGAATGGAAGTGGGGTTTGAGGGTTGTCCTCATCTCCCTGAAAACTGGTTAAATGGTGGGGTTTGGGGTTTGGCTTTGCTGCCCTTTCCTCTGTATATAGTGTTTTTTTTGTGAACTGCTGTTTTCTGTTTATTGTCAACTGTATTTTGTACTATTTAATAACATTTTTAAAAATGAACAGGAGATTTAGAAACTCCTCAGTTCAGAGGAATTCAGACTGACTCTGAGCTGGCTAGCCACAGCCAATCTACGTGCACAAGTAAAGAAGGGGTGACTTGGTGATGGGATACTGGCCTCTGTGCTGTTAATTCAGGCCTCTCTACTCTCACACCCTTTGTAGCCTCCACCTCAACCGCACACCTGTTAAAATCACTTTATTCCTCACTTCCTTAGTTTGTTTGTTTGCTTTTTTGTTTACTACAGCATATTGCAAGTTCTTTCTTCACTTCACTACTTTCAAGTTGCGTTCTTCCTGCTCAGCAGAGCCATCATCTTTCCAGACCCTGCAGACAAATCTCCTGATAAATAGCTACCTAGCAAAAAGCTTCCTGTTAAACGGCAACCTCCTCCAATGTGTCTTTCACCCACCCCAGCAAATGGCTTCCCCAGTTGCCTCAGCTCTGCCTAACCCCCAACCCCAGGTAACTTCCCTGATGGTTCAATTATTTATTGATTTTCTTTTCTTCCTTCCTTTCTTTCTTCCCTACTTGCTGCTCCTTCAATTACAGAGTTTTATTTCTCTCTCATGTACACTGCTGATGGCTTACAATGAACCTATTATGTGTAAGCTTGAATTGAATTGAATTGAATTTATTGTCATGTGTACCGAGGCACAGTGAAAAGCTTTGTCTTGCAAGCAATGCAGGCAGATCACAGAGTTAAGTGGAATAGATAAGTAAATAATAGGTAAACTGCGGCAAAAACAAAAACACAGGTACAGGCGAATGTTAAGAGTTTGTGAGTCCATTCAGTATTCTAACAACAGTAGGGTAGAAACTGTTACGAAACCAGCTGGTACGTGTGTTCTGGCTTCTGTACCTTCTCCCCAATGGTAGAGGTTGTAAAAAACATTGCCAGGGTGGAATGGATCTTTGAGAATGCTGGTGGCCTTTCCTTGACAGTGGGCCTGGTAGATGGATTCTATAGATGGGACGTTGGCCTTTGTGATCATCTGGGCTGAGTTCACCACTCTCTGTAACCGTCTCCGATCTTGAATGGTACAGTTGCCATACCATATAGTAATACATCCAGACAGAATGCTCTCAATGGCGCACATATAAAGGTTGGCAAGGGTATTTGCCGTCATACCAAATTTCCTCAACTGCCTGAGGAAGAAGAGATGTTGTTGAGCCTTTGTAACCAGTGCATCTACATGAAGAGTCCAAGAAAGCTTGCTGTGGATGACCACTCGCAGGAGCTTGACACTCTCCACTCGTTCCAACTCTGTCCTGTTAATGTGTAGGGGGGCATGAGTAACATCCTGCCGAAAGTCAATAATGAGTTTCTTGGATTGGAGGAGCAGATCCTCATTGATTCTGTCCCTAGGCAAGACTAGGAAAGAGGACCTGTTCAGGGATTTGGAGCTAGGAACCAAATTAAAGAATCGGTCCTCAAGGGTTATAATCTCTGGATTACAGCCCAAGCCATGTACAAACTGGCATAGGGACATGAGATTCAGGGAAGTAAACATGTGGCTAAAAGAATTTGTGTGAAAGAGGGGTTCCTTTTCATGGAGCACTGGTATCAGTATTGGAACAGGACAGATCTGTACCGCTGGGATGGTCTCCACCTGAACTGAGATGGGACCAATGTTCTAGTGAAAAGGGTAAATAGCCTGGTCAACAGGATTTTAAACTAGAAAATGGGGGAGAAGGGAAGGGTAAAACTTTCCCTAGTAGGAAACAAAGCACCATGTTAATATCAGTAGGGGTGGATTCAATTACATGGAAAAATATGAAAGGACAGGGAAGGAAAACTCAGGAGAGGTTATTAAAGTCTCCAGCACAGACACAAATAGGACTGAGTGTTTGGAAAGGGTCGGCAATCAAACTTCAAGCACACTGGACAAATGAATGTCAATGAGAAGAGGGACTGCTAATAAAGGACTGAAGGTGTTATACATGAATGCACACAGTATACGGAATAAGGTAAATGACTCTCTGGTGTAGATTAAAATTGGCAAGTATGACAGGATGGGCATCACAGAGACGCAGCTGCAAGTTATCAAAGGGTATACATCCTATTGAAAAGATAAGCAGATGGGCAGAGTAAGAAATGAAATTAAATCAATAGTAAGAAACAAAGTAGGGTCAGATGGTGTAGAATCTGTGTGGGTAGAATTGAGGAAGTGGAAAACCTTTTTAAAAAGCCATAGTTAGAATTATGTACAGGCCTCCAAACAGTAGTCAAGAGCTGGGACGCAAGATATACCTGGAGATAGAAAAGATCTGTAAGAAACACAAAGTTACAGTGATCATGGGGGATTTCAATATGCAGGTGAACTGGGAAAATCAGGTTGGTAATGGATAGCAAGTAAAGGAATTTGTGAAATGTCTAGAGAAGGCTTTTTGGAACAGCTTATGCTGGAGCCCACTAGGGAGCAGACAATACTGGATTTAGTGTTGTGAATGAGGCAGGCTTGATAAGGAAGATTAACGTGAAGGAACCCTTAGGAGGTAGTGATCATAATGTGATTGAATTTCCTCTGCAATTTGAGAAGGAGAAGACAGAATCAGAGATAATGGTATGACAGCTGAATAAAGGCAACTACAGAGGCATAATGGAGGAGCTGGGCAGAATTGACTGGGAGAGAAACCGCACAGGAATGACAGTGGAACAGCAAAGGCAGGAGTTTCTGGGAGTAATTCAGGAGACACAGCAAAAATTTATCCCTAGGAAAAAGATGCATGATACAGGGATGATGAGGCAATCATGGCTAACTAGGGAAGTCAGGGATATCATAAAAGCAAAAGAGAAAACATATAATGTGGTGATGGACAGTGGGAAACCAGAGAATTTGGAAGCTTACAAAGACTAACAGAGGGCAATAAAAAAAGGCATAAGGAGGGAGAAGATTATTTTTAAATATGAGGGTAAGCTATCCAGTATTATAAAGGAAGACTGTAAGAATTTCTTTAGATATATAAAGGGCAAAAGTGGATATTGAACAGCTAAAAAATTATGCTGGAGAGATAGTAGTAGGAAACAAGGAAATGGCTGAGGAACTAAATAATTACTTCCTATCGGTTTCACGGTGGAAGACACGAGTAATATCCCAAAAATTCAAGAGAGTCAGAGGGCAAAGCTGAATATGGCGACTATCACCAAGAAAATGTTAAAAAAATTGAATGACCTGAAGGTAGATAAATCACCTGGACCAGATGGACTACACCCCAGAGTTCTAAAGGAGATAGCTGAAGAGATAGTGGAGGTATTAGTGGTGATTTGTCAGGAATTGTAAGAGTGAGAGAGGGTTCCAAGGACTGGAAAATTGCTATCGAGACATCCCTGTTTAAAAAGGGAGTAAGGCAAAGATGAAAAATTGCAGGCTGATTAGTCTCACTGCAGTCATGGGTAAGATTTTGGAATTGATTGTGAAGAATGAGATTTCTGAATACGCGGATATGTGTGGTAAAATAGGGCAAAGTCAGCATCGTTTCATGAAGGAGAGGTCGTGCCTGACAAATCTGCTAGAATTCTTTGAGGAAGTAACAAGCAAGTTAGATCAAGGAGAGCTGATGGGTGTTATCTACCTGGGCTTCAAAAAGGCTTTTGACAAGGTGCTACACAGGAGGCTGCTAAGTAAGATAAGGGCCTATGGTGTTAGAGGCAAGGTGCTAGCACAGAATAAAGATCGTCTATCTGGTAGAATCTTTTCACTTTATACGTTAAGTATATGGATGAAGGAACTAAGTTTGCAGATGATATATAGACAGGTAGAGGAACAGGTAGTATTGATGAAGCAGGGAGGCTGCAAAAGGTTTTGGACAGATTAGGAGAGTGTACTCCATCTGCCATATCTTTACCCAATGTGGGAAAGTGTGAGGTCATGCATTTTTCTAAGAAGAATAGAAGCCTGGACTATTTTCTAAATGTGGATAAAATTCAGAAGTCTGAAGTGCAAATAGACTTGGGAGTTCTAGTCCAGGATTCTCTCAAAGTAAACTTGCAGGTTGAGTCAGTAGTTCAGAACGCAAATGCAATGTTGGCATTTATTTTGAGAGGACTTGAATATAAAAGCAGGGATGTACTTCTGAGGTTCTATAAGGCTCTGCTTAGGTCACATTTGGAGTGTTGTGCGCAGTTTTGGGCTATATCCCTCAGAAAGGATGTACTGGCCCTTGAGTGGGTTTGGAGGAAGTTCATAGAATGGTACCAGGTATGAAAAGCTTAACATATGAGGAATGTTGAGGAGTCTGGGTCTATATTCAATGAAATTTAGAAAGATGGGGAGTGGGGGAAGAATATAATTGAAACTTACGCTCTGTCCAGGCCATTCAGTATTCTGCGTGTTAGGAAAATGTTTTCATTGGTAGGAGAAAATAGGACACAGCCTTAGAGTAATGGGAAGACTTTTTAAAACCAAGATAAGGAGAAACTTCTTTAGCCCATGAGTGGTGGATCTATGGAATTCACTGCCAGAGAAGGTTGTGGAGACCAAGTCATTGAATATATTTAAGATTGAGACAGATAGGTTCTTGATTGTCAACAGGATCAAGGGAGAAAGCAAGAAAATGGGGTTGAGAAACCTATTAGCCATGCTTGAATGGCGAACCAGACTCAATAGGCTGAATAGCCTAATTTGTGCTACTACGTCTTATGGTCTTGCACTCATGGGGGTAATTTTATGAATTGCTTGTCCCTGTGATTGAATTTTCCAGGGTGTTTTGGGGATTTTGTGGGTGAGTTTGAATGCTGAAATGAACACTTCAGAAATTTGAGATGGGAGGCCAAGTGAAGATATGTTTCTTGAGAATATCATTCTGAACTTGTCGGATTGGCAGAGAACAATCTGTTGAATATAGAGGCTGGTGGGATGCAAAGCGAGGATTCTGGGAGAAAGTGGATGAGGTAGGAGCAAAATTCATGAAGCATGAAATTTGGACATGGTGGAGGGCCCTGTCATTCACACCTGGGAACAGACTTCAGCTGAGGAAAAGAAAGACAAAATGATTATTATGAAAGCTTGCATTATCCATATAGATGCATTAAAGACAGAGAAGCTGGAAGAAAGAATAGAGTCATTGTAGGAAACTGATTATGAAAAAGTTTGTGGGTGTCTATGGACTGGAATGAATGTATATTGTTTTATACTTCGATATTACTTTTAACAATAGCTCATTGATATGTAGTTTTCCATATATTACGGTGTCAGGCTTTGTTTAGATTAATATATGATGTGCCACAATCCTAAGAATAAAAAATAAAAAGTTTAAATGTCCCATTTGAACAATATTTCAAATATTTTGTGCCAAATTCAAAATAATTCCAACATTTACAAGATTTATATCACAGTCCAAGCCTTATGAATGTAAATTGTAAATTGTTTTGTCAAAGGGGAAGTCTAACTAATAGAATTCTCTTAAAATTCCACTAGAATTCTCCTCTTCTTATTAATAATTCATACATGAAATTATGAGTTGCAACCTTAGGTACTCTCACTTTGTTGTTGGGTTATTAGTTTTGAGGAAAAAACCTATTTTTCATTTTTTCATTATGGCAAAAGGTTATATCTCCTTCCTGATGTTAAAAAAAAGAGCAGAATACTCTATGGTGGAGCTGTGGTGCAGTATCCCTCCTTTCTCCTTTTCACTTTATTAATTTGTTCATAATTTAATGTCAGTGTAAAAAGGAATTATAATATTCTGATACTGAAAGATTGGTAGGCTCTTGTCCTGAGCTCAGAGGCAGAAAGTATTGTCTTCTAAAAGATAGTTGTCTTGCAATAGATGTCTTGCAGAAAACTTAAACTATATTGAAAACGTATAAAAATCCTGTGACTGTGGTATATTACTCACTTATTCACCTCAAGTCCTCTGCAGTCTTTAATATATTAATAATATCATCTTGTGATTCTCATCTTACTTTGTCTAGCTTAGTGAAAATATGTTTGAGTCCACTCTTCCATTGTATCAAGTGCCTCCAGTAATAATTTCTCTTCCTATCTTTAGCCCATTATTTCTACTGTTCCTGGGGAACCTCTTCTTGGCTCCTTTCGATTCACGAAATGCTGGCTAGTCCACATGGCAAGGAGGCCAGGTTTCACCTGGAACTCTGAGAGCCACTGGCAGATGAAGTGTCTCCTTTTCAGGATTCCTGTGCTCAATGGTGGCTCCTTCAATATGCTCTTCTTCTCCCCATTTGTTCTTTCCCCCTCCCAAACCTGTCTCCCACCTCACACACTCATCTGAGCTCTGCCAGCTTGGCCGCAGCAAAACTCCAGACTTCCCTGGGTGCATGGTAAAATGGCCACTCTTCATTATGGGTTCCCTGTTGAGCAATCAGTAGTCATTGCTTCCAGTGAAGTTGTTGATAATTTGATAGGCCAACAGTCTCAGTGGTGGGGCTTCCTCCCTGCCCTGAACCAATTACCAAGGTTGACATCCAAAAAAATGACTTACACCAATCTTGCCTTTCTCTTGACCTAAAGTTCTGTAAAATTCCCCTGAAGAAATGTAAATGTTTCTAATATAACATGTTTGAACATACTGTCATCTGTATGTTTTGATCTTACAATACTTTGGAGTCTCCAACATTATGTAATACCACTGAAATACACTTGAACACTTATAGGACACTTGCTGGTATCTCTGATTTGAGAGATTCCCAAACATCATCTTGACCCAATTGTTTGCACTTTAACCCATTGACAAATATAATGAACACAAGGCTGATAGCTCAGTACTAACAAAAAGGTTAGTTACTCAATAAGCCATGTAATTTTAATGTTCCTTTTGCAGAACCATATATAGTTCTTCTGGCTGCATCTTCCAACATGAACAACTTCAAAAGGGATTCCATTTGTGCACCAGAATTAAAACAATGAAATGTCTTAACAATTTCCATTGACTTCAGAAAAACTCTGTTTAATCTTTCCCCTTCACCTCTGCAACTTTTCTAGACCTATATTCCATTTCATCCTATTGTCATCTGAATTTAAGATCCCATAAATTCTCCAACAGGCCTCCATCTTATTCCCATTCTTGAAGACAGCCTTCATAAATATTTTTACCTTGTTGTTTCCATCTGTACCATTAAAAATTTCCAAAAGAAAGGTGCAATTTTGTCTGCCTATCACACAGCTCAACTGAATCCTTCACCACTTGGTCAATCTTGGTCAAGGTCTCAGAGATATTTATTACAATCAACTTGCTCTACAAATTAAGTTATACAATGAGCTTTTTAGGTTATTGCCACACAACAAAGTACCTTAATTATTATAGTAGTTAGATAACAAACAGTCCCACTCATAAAACTAACAAATTACATTTTAAATTGACAAACCTTATGGCTTGGAGTTTGTAATAGCAATCACACAACACCCGGTTATAGTCCAACAGTTACTTGGAAGCACTTGAGAATGTAACTTTAAGAAAGTTCTGGATTTTACATATGAAAGAACTGAAACTAACATGCCCATTCTGAAAGATGAGAGCCTTAACAAACAATCCAGGTCTTTTTCAATATATAATTTTAGTTAGATCACACTGTAAACCTTTGCTATAAATCCTGTGTCCTACGATCTTCCATTCTACAACCACCTAATGAAGGACCAGCGCTCTGAAAGCTAGTGCTTTCAAATAAACCTGTTGGACTATAACCTGGTGCTGTGTGATTTTTAACTTTGTACAACACCGGGACCTCCAAATCATTTACAACACTGATGGTGAAGCTGTCAACATGCATTGTTAATACTCCTCCGAACCTGACAGTAACTTCAGAAACCCGCACATACTCAATTAAATGTGTAAATTCAGAAGCTCTGTCAATGGTACTGTATTCCTCCAGAGTGTGTGCTGATGATTTCCACCCAGACAGCATTAATTGAAAATCAATAAACTGACAGAATTTTACACTTTTATGCTATTAGTCTAATTGTGCAAAACCCTTTAAAAATTTGCACCTTTGTGAAAGAGGTCAATGTGGATATTTAATTTAGTATAATTACTACTTGGAAAGCTATCTGAGAAATTCCAAATTTCTTTATGTTGATTCTAACGGTCACTATTTAAAATAACCTTTCAAAAATGTTTGTGTTATGCACTTTAGGTTCTATTTTAATCCCAAATAATTTATTTTTCTTTTTGCGCACTTAATTAAAAGCAAAGAATAATCAGTGCATTTTAGTTTACTATTTCTACAAATAATTCAATGCAATTGCCTGGCGACCCTATTCATTATATTACAGTTGCTAGATGTCCCAAGATCCTCTTGATTTGGCATCAGATCCAAACCAAAAATAGGGAAAATTTATAATGCAGAGATCATTAAATTATCAAAAATAGTTCTCATCAAAGTCAGAGGCAAGCTCTGTCACTTGGCCACTGGCCAGATATTGTCCTTTTTATACCTGCAAACCTCATTGAAATCACATCTTTAATTAACATATTTACGTAATTGTGAACAGAATCAGAATCAAACTGTTTGCCTTCTTTGCCATCCCCATTTTCACACATTTTATGACCAAGTGAAAAGTCACACAACACCAAGTTATAGTCCAACAGTAAACCTTAGAATTGACTTCTTATTGTTTCTGCGACAACCACCGATGCTCCAAAAGCTAGTACTTCCAATTAGACCTGTTGGACTATAACCTGGTGTTGTGTGATTTTTAACTTTGTACACCCCAGTCCAAATTATGACCAACTGAGAAGAGATAAAATGGTTTCTCTCTTATCAACATTCCAGATTAGCTGTAACAAAGATCTAAGCTAAAAGCTCTCTTCAAACAATAACAAGTCAATTCTAAGATTTACTTCAGTGAACGGAAAAAACAATTCTATTACATCTTAATCCAGGGAAATATAACAAGATGGAATGTCAAGCATACAGCCATTGTGAAATCATGTTAGAGCTCACACGCACACAGACTTGCAAGAATGTCAGGGGAAAAATGTCCAGTATAAAGGAAAGTAAAAAATAATGTTTCCTTTTCATTTGTATTTTCACAATATGTTTTTTTCTTGAGAGACAAAGAGCTTGACTTGGTTGTCAGTAGTCCTATTGCCTTCAGTCAGGGTCCCTGCATAGTAAGTCAAGAGTAGCCTCCAATCCCTATCCGGGGGGTTTAGACACAGTCCATCAAGTGCTCAGGGCAGTCAGAGTCAGGACCTTCTCCACATAAAGAGTAAGGAGCCAAATGTCAGGCAGTCAATCACTCATCTTGCTTCTTTCTGCCCTGTTGTTGCTGTTTTCTTGATGGAATAACAGAAAGGCAGGTCTTAAGGGAGATGAATGTGAATTTACAGCTGTCACTTTTGGTGCAGGTGAGGTGAGTAAACAATGCAGAGGTTGTTCAGGTTTAGTGGTGTCAGGGTTGGTGTGGGGGACAAAAAGTGAGGAAATGTGCTGCAGGCAACAAACCATGACAGTGGTAGATAACGAGCCTTGGTGCAAGGTGGATATTGTATCAGAGTTAATTTGCCACAGTTTCAGTATCAACAGTTATTAAAAATGGGAAAGCTGTTATGAAAATAGAGAGCAGAACAAATTTCGGGTTTCATTCATTGACATCTGTGCAACATGATGGGAGTGATATTTTCGTTGCATGCTCAGTATAGTTAAAACATAATTTCATTCTTGAAAACCGGCATATGATTGTGATATAGCACATACAAAAAGAAAGTTACTGAACTAAGGATGTACATTTGAAAATGTAAGTAGTTAAGATCAATAACTCATATAACTTATGATGGAGTCCATGCAGCTCTTAGTTCTACTGTTCAATATTATCTATAATATGAGAAAACTTAAGTTCCAAATTTGCTATGAAACATATTTTATGATAAACTAGTGATATATTGAATACAGTGTTGAAACATCTGAAAACATCTTAACATTACTAGTCCTCTGAAATTATTTGTTACATTACTTGAAAGCAAAGACACTATATATGCTGCAATTGATTTCACTTCTTTCCAATGCATTATTTAGCACTGGCTTTTACTCTTACTTCATCTAATTGCACCAACTGATAGAAATTGATGTGATATGTACTAAAAACAAATCCATCAAGAAGATTATAGAATTGTTTTAAAGGGCAGCAATATTAATGTGCATTTTGTCAAAACATTTAATCAGTAATCAAAAATAAGTAATGCCTAAAAGATCATTTAGAATAGAATATTGTTTAATGTTATGCATACTGAAGTATAGAACTACAGGAGTACAGTGAAAAGTTTTACAATGTTGCCTTTTCTGGTGCCACCTTGGGTACAAGCACCTCGGTACAAAAGAGGAATAAAAAAAGTAGTCACATTACTTTATAGTGTTTAAAGAATGTTAGAAATAAGACATAGCTAAAGGATTGACATTGCAGTCATATTAAAAAAACAAATAAGAATTACATTACAGTAGGTGAGCACAGGGGCTTCCACACATGGTCTGACTGCCCATGATAGGCTCCAGTCCAACAACTATCCCCACTCTGCTCCAAGCCTCCAGTCTGCTTCACACCGGCTCTCAGCTGCTTCAAGGTAAGTTTTCTCCAGGATGGCTTCCTCTCATGGGCCTTTGCCGCT